>NC_136271.1:26436603-26455811 GCF_964187855.1 Myxine glutinosa | reverse complement strand
AAACGAAGCCTGCCAGCCAAAAATACCAGCAACCAGTCATCCAAAGTAGGGGGGGTTTGATTGAGCGCTGCCTGGACAAGAACTCGAGCAAGTCTGAGCCCACGGATGACCTTTCTGCCGTATTGTGGCTCTGTGAAGGAGGCAAATATGTCCGTCAGCGTGCTAGCCATTGTGCATTGCATGCATAAAGCATTTTGAATATCTATGTTTGCCAGCGGCGCATAATCTCCAGCATGCTGGAGGACAGATTTGATGATGCATCATTGCATCATGCCGGAAAAAACATGAACCACAAACTTTTCTTCCCCTTTCTCACCTCACGCACTCTCCCACCTTCCTCGTTAATTTGGAGATCTGCGATCCGCCAATCGTGGCAGCTTGTAGAGCTTGTAAAGAAAAGAGCAACAACATGCACTCCCTTTTGTGCCATCTGTGTTTATTGTCACTATTTATGCATCTCTCTGCAGAGACTTCGCACGCATAAAAGCCATGTTTTCATTGTGATTTGGTGCAATATTCACACGATGTTATTACAGTGTGTGTGTTTGTATCACTATCTGACTTGTGTCTGTATGCAGTTTTGTAGATGTGAGTACCACAATTGGTGACATTTATTCTGACATACCTTTGTTTTGTTTTTTGTTTTTTTTGTATCCTAAGTCGAGGCTCGTGGAAGAGCGAACACATAGAACATATAATGAAGGGAGCGAGAGACAAGAAGGGGAGAGGAAACACAACAACAGTAGAGAACAGGGACATGATGAGATTTGTGGAAGGTAGAGGGCTGGGGTGTGGAACATGGGATAAACAAGATGGACACTACTCGGACTTTCAGGAAAGAAAACAGGATTTGAAGGAGGTGTAGCGTGGTGCTACGCACGCAACTTGTTTGCCAACGAAGGTAAGCCACAACGCGTAGGGTCAAAAGAGTCTTCATTCAATAGCTCAAACTGTAGCACTGACATGCTCGGGGCTGCGCGCCCCGTGTATATCCCGAGGCCACGCCTACCCCTCGGGCGTGGCCGACACCCTCTTGGTGCGCGGAATGATGTCACCGCGCCAGCAATCCATCGTGTCCGCCACACGCGCCCCCCCCCCCCACAGAATTCCCGCGCACCTGAAGGGTCAGTTTGCGGGGCAAACGGATGACCCGGCCGAAGCGCCCTCTGGCGGCTGGCGGCGTCTGGGATGCCGGGATGTCATCTGGGATGCCCCCGGCGTCACCTGGGATGGGTGCAGGACCGGGGGGGGGGGGGGCATGCCGGCGGGGCTGGGCGGTGCCACTGGCAGGGGGTGGTCCACGTCGAGGTGGGCCGGCTTGAGGCGGTCCACGGAAACGCGGTCAGGAGTACCGACGATGTCGAGGGTGAAGTGTTTCGCCCCGGTCTCCAGCACGCGGAAGGGCCCGTCGTACGGGGGCCGCAGCGGTGTCCGGTGGGCGTCGTGGCGGACGAACACGTACTCCGCCGTGCGAAGCTCTGGGGCGACGTGCGTTGGCGGCACCCGTGGTGCGCCGTCGGCACCAGGGCGAACCTCCGGGCGGTCTTCTGCAGTGCGGAGCGCTGCTGCCCTGCGGACCATGGTGCCGTGGAGTCGGGGAGGAACTCGCCCGGCACCCGCAGCGGTTGTCCGAAGACCAACTCCGCCGCGGATGCACGCAGGCCGTCCTTGGGCGCCGTCCGGAGGCCCAGCAGGACCCAGGGGAGCCTGTCGACCCAGCCGCCGTCGCGGAGAGTGGCCCGGAGCGCGGCCTTCAAGGAGCGGTGGAAGCGCTCGCACAGGCCGTTGGCCTGGGGGTGGTAGGCCGTGGTGCGGTGCAGCTGGACGCGGAGCCCCCGCGCGACCGCCCCCCAGAGCTCCGAGGTGAACTGGGGCAGCGGTCGGACGACATGTCCGAGGGGGCGCCGAACCAGGCAACCCAGGTGGCGATGAACGCCTGCGCCGACGTCCGCCGCCGTCGTCGCCGCCAAAGGCACGACCTCCGGCCACTGGGTGGTGCAGTCCACCATGGTGAGGACGTGGGTGAAACCCCGCGAGGGGGGCAGAGGTCCCACCAAGTCCACGTGAACGTGGTCGAACCGACGTTCGGGCACCGTGAACGGGGCCAACGGGGCCTGGGTGTGGCGGTGCACCTTCACGCGCTGGCACGCGAGGCACGTCCTGGTCCATCGCGGACGGCCTTCCGGAGGCCATGCCAGACGAACTTGTCGGCGACCAGCCTCTGGGAGGCCTTCGTGCCCGGGTGGGACAGGCCGTGGATGGCGTCAAAAACCCGGCGCTGCCAGCCCGCAGGCACGATGGGGCGAGGCCGCCCGAGGGAGACGTCGCACAAGAGGGCCGTGCCCGCGCCTTCGAACGGCACCTTGGTGACGTGGAAGCCCGTGAAGGCGGTCCGCAAGGCCTGGACGTCAGGGTCGGCGGTCTGGTCCGCCGCCATCCGGGCGTAGTCGATCCCAAGGTGGACCGCGTGGGCGACGGACCGGGAAAGGCAATCCGCCAGCGGGTTGTCCTTTCCCGCGACGTGCCGGATGTCCGTCGTGTACTCGGACACGGCCGAGAGGTGACGCTGCTGCCGGGCCGACCATGGCTCGGCGACCTTGGCCATCGTGAAGACCAGGGGCCTGTGGTCGACGAAGGCCGTGAACGAACGGCCCTCGAGCAGATGGCGGAAGTGCCGGACCGCCAGGTGGAGCCCGAGCAACTCGCGGTCGAAGGTGCCGTACCGGCGTTCGTGCGGGCGAAGCTGCCGGCTGAAAAACGCCAGCGGTTGCCAAGCGCCACGCACCCATTGCTCGTGCACCGCGCCCACCGCGTAGTCCGACGCGTCGGTGGTGAGGGCGATCGGTGCATCGAGCGCCGGGTGCGGGAGCATGGTGGCGTTAGCCAAGGCGAGCTTCGCGCCCGTGAACGCCGCGTCCATCTGCTCGGTCCAAACAACGTCACCTTTGCCCGGCCTCCCCCGGAGGGCCTCGTGCAGGGGGCGCAGGAGCTGGGCGACGCGGGGCAGGAAACGGTGGTAAAAGTTCACCATGCCCAGGAACTCCTGGAGCCCCCTGATCGTGCGGGGGCGCGGAAACCCCTTGACCGCTTCCACCTTTGCCGGTAAGGGGGTGGCCCCGTGCCTGGTGACGCGGTGCCCCAAAAAGTCGATTTCGGCGACGCTGAACCGGCACTTGGCGGGGTTTACGATCAGGCTATGCTGGCCCAGGCGTGCGGAGGTGGCGGAGGTGCTCTTCGCGGGACGCGCTTGCGACGAGGATGTCGTCCAGCTAGACGTAAACGCAATCCAAGTCGCGCAAGATGCTGTCCATCAACCGTTGGAACGCCTGAGCCGCATTCTTCAACCCGAAGGGCATCCGAAGAAACTCGAAGAGGCCGAATGGTGTAATGACGGCCGTCTTCGGTATGTCCTCCGGCCTGACGGGGACCTGGTGGTACCCGCGGATGAGGTCCACCTTAGAAAATAAGGACATTTTCGCCAACCGGGCGGAAAAGTCCTGAATGTGAGGGACCGGGTAGCGGTCGGGGGTGGTGGCATCGTTGAGGCGGCGGTAGTCTCTGCACGGCCGCCATCCCCCGCCGGGCTTCGGCACGATGTGCAGTGGCGACGCCCAAGCGCTCTTGGAGCGCCGTACGATGCCCAGCCGCTCCAGCGTAGCGAACTCCGCCTTCGCCACTGCGAGCTTCGTCGGCTCGAGGCGGCGTGCCCAGGTGTAGACCGGTGGCCCGATGGTGGGGATGTGATGTTCCACCCCGTGCTTGACGGCCACCGCCGAGAAGGTGGGCTGCGTGAGGGCCGGGAAGCTGGCGAGGAGGCGGGTGAACTCGTCCGCTGCCGGAAGCATACAGACCAACCTCGCCGGGACCGAACCGCTCAGCAAGCCGCTTGGCGAGCCGCTCGGTGAGCCGCTCAGGTAGCTGCCCAACGAACTGCTCAGCGTGCAAGCAAGCGAGCTGAACGTTTCCGCCTGGACGAGGCGTCTATGCTTCACGTCCACCAACAACCCGTTTGCACATAGGAAGTCCGCACCGAGCAATGCCATGGGCACGCTGGCGGTTACGAACGTCCATTGAAAGCGCTGCCTTCCGAACCGCAGGGAGAGGCAGCGCTTCCCGAATGTGCGTGTGGGTGTACCGTTGGCTGCAAGCAACGCGGGGCCCCGGCCGGCGGTTCGCTTGTCGGACGTGGAGGCGGGGATAACGCTCACCTGTGCGCCTGTGTCGCAGAGGAAGCGACGCCCGGACAAGGTGTCCGTGACAAAAACGAGGCTGTGGGAAAGGCCGACGCTCAAAGCCGCTACCGAGCGCCGGCCCGGGAGTTTCCTGACTTGCCAAACGAGCACAGCGCGCAACAATTCCTCAACTTGTGGCCAAACCTGGCGTGGAAACGGCACCAGGTTTGCGGCGGAGGCGGAGGCCGTGGCTTTCGCGGTGGTGGTGGGCGGGGTGTGGCGGCGGCCACGAGGTGTGCATCGGCATCAGCCTCGGGATCCACAAGGTGTGCATCAGCATCAGCCTCGGGATCCGCGACGGCCGCACCGACTCTCGCCCGCGTGTCACAAGCCGCGAAAAACTTGTCGGCCTCGACGGCCAGAGCGCGGGGTTCCTTTATTTTGGAACCGGCCAACGCGAGGCGTACCTGTGCCAGTAGCTGGCGTAGAAAGAGTGCCCGGAATAAAAAAGCCGGGGCGTTGTCATCCAGCAGCAAAAGCACGTAGTCCATCCGGACCGATGGTCGTGTGTCGCCGAGTTCGGGAAGGTCCAGGAGGCGGTCGGCCCGCTCGCACTCCATGAGGCCGAACGTGGCGATGAGGAGACGCTTGAGCGCCTCGTACCTGTGGTTGGCCGGTGGGTTCCGCAGGACGGACATGACTCGGGCGGCTGTGCCGGGCCCGAGGGCGGCGATGACGTGGTAATAACGCGTCTCATCCGCCGTTACGCCTCGAAGTTGGAACTGTGCCTCGGCCTGCACGAACCATACTTCGGCCTGAGCTTCCCAAAACTCAGGGAGCTTCACCGCTACCGCGTTGTTGGCCATGGCGCGTTCTGTGGTCAGCGACGGCTGAACCAAAAGGGGTCACCAATGTAGCGTGGTGCTACGCACGCAACTTGTTTGCCAACGAAGGTAAGCCACAACGCATAGGGTCAAAAGAGTCTTTATTCAATAGCTCAAACTGTAGCACTGACGTGCTCGGGGCTGCGCGCACCGTGTATATCCCGAGGCCACGCCTACCCCTCGGGTGTGGCCGACACCCTCTTGGTGCGCGGAATGATGTCACCGCGCCAGTGAGCCATCGTGTCCGCCACGGAGGTGTATTTGGGGTGGATCAACGGTGGTAAAAAAAAAAGATCAAGGTTTTGGGTGGGGGAAGATAAGAGATGGTGGTCAACAGCTGTTTTGAAGACCTGGAGGGAGGAGTGGGATTGAATAGAGTGTGGGAGATTGTTCGAAAGGCAGGAGAAAAGAGGAATGAATGAGTGAAGGTGAGCAGAGAGTCTTGCTTTTGGCAGTTTCACCATAAGAGGGTTGCTGGCAGATCTTGTGTGTCCTGTAGGAATATTTGGGGGACATCAGGGGGTGCAAGGCTGGAGAGGAGTCAGTAAAAGACAAGACAAGACTGCCTTGGTTACTTGTTTGATCAATAGTTTATTTTTATATTTTGTCAGAGATAAAAAAGGAAACTTTGCTCTTGGAATTCTAGTGAGGAGGAGCTTTCAAATAGAGATTGATCATTATTCTGTATTTCCATATTCCACAGTTCTCTGATTTGCGATTTTTCTGTATTGAAATATGCATTCTCGAGATTGCAGTTGATTTGAGAATGGCGTATATTTGGGTGAGCCAGTTATTTATGCAAGTCAACCCAGTTGCTTTTAACAGAACATATTCAACAAAAACGCAGAATCTCCCTTCGAAAAGATGGGACAATAACTCTCTGGCTAACAGTATGGCTGTGGCACGAGAACGTCGAGGGAAATGAGAGTGCTGTTAACATGTAACATGTTACATGTTATGGCCGCTGTGCTCGGATGTTAATGCTATGCAGTCCAGTTTCAAAAAGCCATGTATACGAGCTTGAGTTTATGTGAAAGGATTACAGAGAGGACCAACTTCCAAACCATGAATATCACAATGGAAACTGACGAGTTGAATTTGCAAATAGAATGTATTTGGTGAAAGGATTGACAGGATGAACAAAATCATCATCAATCAATCGTTAGACAAGTTGCAACCTGGTTTACTGCCTGCGATGAAAGTGTAATAAAATATTACTTCCTGTAAGGCTCACATCCACATGCAAGTCAGTCCAATGATCAGGTATATTTGAGGGCAGAGGACACGTCCCTATTCCTGGTTGTATAGAGGTTTGTATTATTATTATTTTTTTTGTATACAAGATCGAGGCTCGTGAAAGAGCTAACATTAATCACACAGAAAGACAAATCGACACATAAAACATATAACATGGGGAGCGGTAGGCAAGATGGGGCGAGAGGGGGAGGAACACAAACACAATGAGAGCAGGGACATCGAGAGATCTGTGGGAGGGAGAGGGCTTTGGGGGGGGGGGAGGCATGGGAAGGGGAGGGGGGTGGGAGAGGTATAAAACATATGGACACTGCCGGGACTTCCAGGAAAGAAGTTGGAATTTCAAACAAGGTGGATCTGGGGTGAATTAGTGGGGGTAGAAAAGATCAAGGTTTTGGATGGGGAAAGATAAGAGATGGTGGTGAACAGCTGTTTTAAAGACCTGGAGGGAGGAGTGGGATTGAAGGGAGTGTGGGAGTTTGTTCCAGAGGCGGGAGAAAAGAGGAATGAAAGAGTGAAGGTGAGCAGAGAGCCGAGATTTCGGCAGTTTAACCATAAGAGGGTTGCTGGCAGATCTTGTGTGACCTGTAGGAATATTTGGGGCGGCAAAGCACAGAGAGAGCTGGGGGAGCAAGGCTGGAGAGGAGTCGGTAGAAGACAGAAAGACCACCAACCTGAGTGAGTGAAAGGCCCTCGGAGATAGCTTCATCGCTGGAGATTCCAATGATTCTGAAATTGGATACCCATCGAAATAAAGATGGGATAGATATCCATGCATCCTTCTGCTAGGTGTATGTTGTCGCACAACGTATATTATACCATTGCTGCATCGACACCATTGCTGACGACCTTAATTAACGTCAAACTATTCCACAAAGTCTTATCGCCTATTTGTGTAATTGAAGCATCGAATGCAAATTACAGTATTCGGGTTTTTTTTTCGTTTTTCATGTCTGATTGTATGCTACGAGCACAAGAAGCATAATGGTGCTCTCAACCATTTCCCAGTGCGCATTTGCCCTCGGCTGCTTGGATCGGTTATTGCATGCTGCGGCTTTGTGGAGTTGTGCCATTATGAAATGCCTTAATAAATGCTCGCGTTAAAACCTAATGGCTTGTTGTCTATGTGGCTTTCGTTTGGTGGCTAAATGGCAAAATGGCCCCTCAAATGTGGAGATGTTGTGAGGGATAATAGCTTGAACCTTGAGTGACTGTGGAGGAGCTTGTATATGTGCCTTCTTTGTTAGTTATTTAAATCAATTTGGTCATTATTGCTCATCCGTGCCCAATACTGGTTCATTATGATGGACATGATGAAGCCATTCTGCTGCACCATGTACCAGATGCCTGCACACAGACAAAGCGCAGATGGCTTCTGTTTTGGAGGCAGTGCAAATGCCTGGCGATAAAACGAGGAATCTGTCTCAAAATGAGTTCGGGGAATACTGATCCTCCACTTGGCGAAGATGAGGAACGAGCTCGAACCTGACATGATATACTCCCTTGGATGCCCTGGAGAAATCCTCATGGATGTGCATTGCATTATGCCACTGTTTGGTGCACTGTATCCTATTACACACACACCTTATTAACGTTGGTACCCAGAAGGCTGTCAGGGCTGTGTTGGGCTTATCGTACATAATTAAAAGCCAGACTCCAGATTCTAGGTCTGCAGCAAAATGTTAAGTTGATGTGTGCATTAGTAAAAACAAAATTTTAGTGTCTTATTTATGCATGCCCTGTATTAAAACTTGCTGCACTCTACTTAAGATTTCATTACTGCTCATACCATCTTGTGCATCTAATCGTTGCTTTTTATGGTTGCAGTTTCACCGTTCCCTAATTTGATTCGTTCTCTAACTTCGTTGTTTGGGGGTCAAAGGAAGAACTGGGCACAGATATTTAGTTTATTAATTAGTTTCCTGCGTTTTATGCAACCCCTGCCAGAATAGAATCAGCATTCCAAAATTATTCAAATGGGAATGGTGGTTCTACTTTCGCTTGCACAAGGTTTGCAACTTCATTGGCTGAAGGTGCTGCTGATGCAACGTTACCGGTGATAAATTCAGAACAGTGGTTTAGATGCGAGTACAGCAATGAGTAAAATTTACTCTTCGACATACCTTTTTCATTACCTTGCACTCGCGAAGCGAAAAGCAGAGTTAGGCGATCAGTTGCGTCCGTGTGTCGTACGTGCGTGTTTTTGCATTTTAAAAATTCATTTTCTCGGCAACTATTGGTCCGATTGACACAAAATTTTACATTTTACAAATTTACATCTTATTTTATAATTCATAATTTTACATTTTATTTATAATTTTATTATATAAAATATCTATATATCTATCTATAAAATCATATCTATAAAATATCTATATAAAATAAATGCATTATTATTATTATTATTATAATTTTAATTTATATTATTTATATTTTATATTTATATTTGGGTGATCAGTTACAGTAAGTATATTTATATAAAATATACAATTTTTATTTTAAATATTATTTATATTTTATATTTATATTATTTATATTTTAATTTATAAATTTATATTATAAATATTTAATTTCTAATTTTACATTTTACAAAATTTCTGCATTTTATACAACCCCTGCCAGAATAGAATCAGCATTCCAAAATTATTCAAATAGGAATGGTGGTTCTTCTTTCGCTTGCACAAGGTTTGCAACTTCATTGGCTGAAGGTGCTGCTGATGCAACGTTACCGGTGATAAATTCAGAACAGTGGTTTAGATGTGAGTACAGCAATTTGAGTACAGCTCAAACAGATGTGAGTACATATGTGAGTACAGCTTTCACGAGCCTCGATTCAGTATCCAAAAAAAAAATAAAAAAATAATGAGTAACATTTACTCTTCGACATACCTTTTTCATTACCCTGCACTCGCGAAGCGAAAAGCAGGGTTAGGCGATCAGTTGCGTCCGTGTGTTGTACGTGCGTGTTTTTGCATTTTAAAAATTCATTTTCTCGGCAACTATTGGTCCGATTGACACAAAATTTTACAATAGGAGTGCCTACGCCAGTATAAATTTTTTTTAATTCCTAATTATGTCGTCATAAGTCACGTGTTACGGATGCCATATTGGAAAAACGTTACACCTCTATATCTCCAAAACCGCTCGATGGAAACAATTGAAACATGGCTCACTGTCACGTACTCCACATGGGGAATAAGATATGCTAATTATGTCATCGGTACATTCATTATGACGTCATAATTCAACAAGTACAATGCTTTACCTGATCAGGAAGATTATTTTTTTTTGATTATTACTGTTAGTCCGACGGAAACGAAATTTGCACCATAGACGCGCTTCTTCCTGTATAATGTTTTAATGATATTTATGACGTCGTCAATCACGTGGTGCAGGCTCCATCTTGGAAAAATCGAAAAACGTTGCACCTCTATATCTCCGAAACCGGTCCATGGAAAAAATTGAAATATGGTACATTGTCAAGTACTTCCCATTGGGAATAAGATACGTTAAAGATGATGTCATCGGTACCTTAATTATGACGTCATAATTCGACAAGTACAGTGTTTGATTAGATCAGTATGAATTATTTTTCTCTGCAATTGTTGGTCCAATTGACACGAAATTTTCACCATAGGAGCACCTCCACCTGTAGTATTTTAGTGATAATTATGATGTCATAGGTTACGTGGTATGGACGCCATCTTGGAAAAACATCACACCTCAATATCTCTGAAACCTCTCCATGGCAAAAGTTGAAACATGGCCCATTGACAAGTACTCCTCATGGGGAATAAGATATGTTAATGATGATGTCATCAGTGCCTTCTATGATGTCATAATTCGACAAGTATAACGCTTTATCTGATGAGTATGAATTTGTTATTTTCTCTGCAACTGTTGGTCTGATGGACACGATATTTTCACCATAGGAGAGGAGCGGCGACTCCTGTAGAACATCTTTATGATAATTATGACACCATGGTACAGACACCATCTTGGAAAAACCAAAAAAACGTTGCCCCTCTATATCTCTGAAACCGCTCCATGGAAAAAATTGAAACATGGTTCATTGTAAAGAACTCCGCATGGGCAATAAGTGTTAACAATGACGTCATTGGTGCCTTAATTATGGCCTGCCACACCCAGAATAATTGTTCTGCTCGTTGTTGAGCAACCATGACCTAAATTAAGAATCCATGCCATCTACTACAGTCCTGGGCTTAAGTAAATGTTTTTTGTTTTTTTTGCAGCTTTCATACATTGTCATGCCAGTTAGGCTGTTAACTCTACCTGCTCATTCTTTTCAGATTTTTCCCATCACATTTGACACTGTGCCCCAAATACTTCAATTCATATCTCTTTGCAATTATGGTATATTGTCGAGCTGGTTCACCAATCTCCTGTAATATTTTTCTCCTCTCCATTGTTTCTCCTTGCTGTGTCCATAAGATACGGAATAATCTCCTCCAACAGCATAGCTCAAACGCCTCATTCTTCTTTCTGTCTGAAACATTCATCACTCAGGTTTCGATTGTATATACAATTCTTATCTCTGTGGCTTTGCTTCTGCTTTCATCTTTTCCTAATTTGGACGTTGCTGACGTAAATATTTTGTGCCATTCTGATCCATCACCTCATTTCTGTGGTGATTCCACCATTGTTTGTTACAATGGCTCCCAAGTGCAGTCGAATTGCTAATTTGATTGAGACTTCATCCTCACCTGTCTGACAGGAGAAATAAACCAAACTTATCGCTCTATTTTGATGTTTTTCCTCTAAATCCTATCTAACCTGGCACTTCCTGCTCACAAAGTTGTATCAGGATATCTCTGGTTACTTAATTTCGTGCCTCGCATAGAAATCCCACTATTGTGATGATTTATATTTATAATTTGTGTCACATAAACGTTAATCAAATCGATGAAATGCATCTCTGTCAAACACCTTGCTCAATAACAAACCAATCACTGTCTCCACGTGTAGTTCTGGCAATCGACTGACGCTCAGTGTCCTTGTCAATTCTATCACTTGTTTCTGCTAATCTTTACTAATCAAATTATCACACAAATATTGTCCAGATAACAACAGACACACAACATGCATTTTAAGGCCATTTTCCCTGCTAGAGCGGGGGTTAGCCTTGCGGTCCCCATGACAATCTTCCCCATTTTGCCCTATTTTCTGCATCTCCCCTTGTTAAACCCCTTGCCCGCATTTCTTCTTCCACCATCTTTAGCCAAGTCTTTCTCAGTCTTCCCCATCCTCTACTTCCTTCTACATTCATTTCCATCACTCTTCTCAACCAGTCACTTTCATCCTTCCTCAACACATGACCAAACCTTCTCAAACTGCCAAAATCAAGACTCTCTGCTCACCTTCACTCCTTCATTCCTCTTTTCTCCCGCCTCTGGAACAAACTCCCTCACTCTCTTCAATCCCACTCCACCCTCCAGGTCTTTAAAACAGCTGTTCACCACCATCTCTTATCTTCCCCCATCCAAAACCTTGATCTTTCTATCCCCGATAATTTCACCCCAATTCCACTTTTTTGAAATACCAACTTCTGTCCTGGAAGTCCTTGGTGTCCTTGTATTTTATACTTCTCCCCCTCCCCCCCCAGTTCCCACGCCTCCTCCCCCTAAGCCCTCTCCCTCCCACACATCTCCCTGCTCTTAAATGTTGTGTGCTCTCAAGTGTTTGTGTGCTTCCCCTTCTCTTGTCTTCCGCTCCCTCTTTTTATATATTGTTACGGTCCACGGATTAGATGTTATTTTTTACTGAGCGGTGGTGTAACCGCGGCCGAACAGTTATTCCCCGACTAAAACCCGATTCACCCTGAACGTTGGCCGTATCGCGCCACAGCTACTCAATCTGGAAAACTCTAAAGCGACCAAATGCAAAGAGGAAGAAGACGTACAGAAGAGTAACGGGATTTATTACTATTTACACACATAAGCAAAAAGAGCAGTCACGATTATGTACAGGGACATGAGACGCAGGTGACACAGTGAATTCCTTATACAAGCTTAATTACCTACCCAGGACAGAACAAACAAAGACGACTCACACGGGGAATTGCAGAGTGGATTGGCTGGAAGGAGGTGTGTGGCTGGAGGGGGAGGACGGCACGGAGCTGGCTGGAGCTTGATCCCGCATGGGACGTCGGGCTGGACCTCGACGGCCGCTGATGCCACCGATCCTGTCGTGTGCGCGGGATCACGGGTCGGATCACGGTCGGAGCCGACGCGCTGGTGGGGGGTCTGGCGTGACGGGTTCTCTCCTCTCTCTTTCTTTTGTCCAACCACTCTTTCTCCAACGCAACCACTCAACACAACCACTGACCACCCCTGACGACCAACTCAGCTCTTGTCATGGACCTCTCTTTTCAGACTCGTCTCCTCCCTTGGACTCCTTTTTGGAACGCCCCGCAGCGGGTTATATAGGCCCCGCCCCTCAACCTTTTCGAACCTCCCCCATCGCTCTTCCTCCGCCCTCTCAAACCAAACCCCTTGTTCATGGTTGGTCGAGTGGGGCTGGCTCACTCCTCCCCTCTATGATGAGGTGGAGACACGCCTTTCTTCCCCAACCCTGCCTCGTGGCCAATGGTGGTTGAAGAAAACCACCCAAAATGCAGTTGGCCATTGAAATGAAACGAAAGGGGACCTATTCTTATTTCACTTGGTGCAATGGAGTATTTAAATTAATGGGAGACACAGCCTTACCCTAAGACACATAATAAGATATAAGCTACTGAACAAGGGTTTTATCGGGTCCTGCAATGTGGTGTTTCATGGAATAACTACCGAGACGCCCTTTGACCTTTACACTACGGAGGTATTTACAAGGAATCATTACATTTTACAGAGGGTGATATTTACAACAATTTACTATACAATAAAAAAAAAAAACCATTCTCATATCCACAACAATATTTTGTCTGTCTGGTTGATTTGTTTGTGAAGTAAATGTCAGCCCTTTCACGAGACTCGATTCAGTATACAAAAAAACAACAACAAAAAAAACAAACAACCTGTCCCTCTTCACAGCATCCATCACAGGCTCTAGTCCCATCATCTTTCGCAATTCATCATTTGTCTTCCTCTCTCTCAACGATACTCCACACATCCACCGAACCATTCGCATTTCCACCCTTTCCAGCCTTCGTTGCTGCTCTACGTTCATTACCCATGTCTCACTCCCATAAATCATAACACTCTCACACATGCAGCATACACCTTTCCCTTCAGCTTCAACGACACTCCCCACCTCGTCAGCACACCACTCAGTTCCCGAAACTTCTTCCATGCACATCTCACTCGAGCAACCGTTGCCGAGTCTGATCCACCTTCTCCATTCAGCATGTCTCCGAGGTAGCAAAATGTTTTCACACCTTCCAGCTTCACGCCGTCTCCAAGATCCAACTCAACATTTCCTCCATCTGCAGCTCCCTCTGTGCACACCTTACATTTGAATGTAGCTGCCACACTGGTTAATGACCCTCTCAGACCACTACATTTTTGATGAACCCACTCGGCGCACATTGTACATTGAATGGAGTTCACTCCGACACCCTTCCTACACACAGCACACGGCCACTTCCCAGTTTTTTCCACCTCACCACATGCTTTACCACCTGCCATCACCTTCGTCTTTCCGATATTCACCTTCAGACCTTTTGTCTCCATACATTCCTTCCACTTGTTCATCTTCTCCTTCAGTCCATCCAGATAAGATATCGCAGAATTATACACATGCACAAATGTTACATTAACTGTGGTGATATGATATCTTACACTGGAGAATGTGACAAGCATCACGTGTGCTACAGCATCTTTTCAGAAATCGCATTGTCTATGAGTTTCTGGTTTTAGTCAGGTTCCATATGTCCAGATTTTAAGGTTCGTTCCAATTTTGTGGAGGTGTGTAGCCGTTTACATTTTTGAAAAGTTCCAGAGGTTCTGAATCTGAAAACCAATGTTTCAATTTGATTTAAATTGATTTTCAGTCAGAGACCCTCAAGCTTTTCAAAAATGTAAATGATTACAAATATCCATGAAATTGGAATGAAATTACATTTGGAACCTAACTGTTTCTGGTAATTCTCACATGTATGACTAGATAGTGAGAAAATTGGTAGAAAATTGGGGCACGAGTGGAAGGGGTTGGGCGTATGGTTGGAGGGAGAGGGTTTTCCTAAGATGATGTGAGAGCGAGTTGGGATAATACATGAATAAACAAGTTTCTGAATTTCAGCCTTGTCAAGATTTGCTTGTTCTTTATGCCTCCGTGACGAAGTCCCTGGAGGGCGGAAGCAGTAGGTTTTCGGGTTCTCCGTCTTTCCGTGGTGTTTGTGATTGTTTTTTGTTACCGCAATAACTTGAGAACAGCTGGAGGGATCGAAGTCAAACGTGGTCCAAGTATGTATTATGATGCAAAGATAAAATGATTAGATTATGGGGTCAAGAGGTTAAAGGTCAGGGGTCCCTTCGGTCAAAAAAAATCTTACCGTGCCAACTTGTGAACCAGTGATGGTATTGACCAAACTTGGTACAAGTATATATGAAGCAAAAATGAATTGAATATATGTATATTGGAATTGTGGTAAAAGGTCAGAGGTCATGTCAGTTAAAAATGTGATGCTTGAGAACAGCTGAAGGGAATTAAATCGAACTAGGTACAAGTATGTATAATGATGTAATAATGTGGGCACAGGCATATTGGGCGACATCATATAATGCCTAGTTTATTCCTCCCTTCCACTCGTCTGGCTGTTCGTCCGTCCGTGATAGATTTTCGTTGCTGTGATAACTTGAGAACGGCTGAAGGGATATTAGTCAAACTTGGTGCAGGTATGTATAATGAGGTAAAGATGAACTGATTAGATTTTTGGGTCACAAGGTCAAAGGCCAAAGATCAGAGGTAATGTTAGGTAAAAATCCTTTTACTGCGATAACTTTTGAACCAGTGATGGGATTCTGACCAAAGTTGGTAGAAGTATGTATTATGATGCAATTATGAAGCATTTCGATTTTGGGGTCAAGAGGTCAAAGGTCAAAGTATGTAATAGGTCTATACCTTGAGAACAGCTGAAGGGATCTAATTCAAACTTGGTACATGTATGTATAATGAGGTAAAGATGAACTGATTAGTTTTTTGGGTCATGAGGTCAAAGGTCAAAGAGCAGAGGTCATGTTAAGTACAAATTATGTTGCCGCACCAACTTGTGAACCAATGATGGGATTTTGAACAAACTTGGTATAAGTATATAATTATGATGCAAAGATTAACTGATTAGATTATGACATCAATATGTCAAAGTTCCAAAATCAAGACTCTCTGCTCACCTTCACTCCTTCATTCCTCTTTTCTCCCGCCTCTGGAACAAACTCCCTCACTCTCTTCAATCCCACTCCACCCTCCAGGTCTTTAAAACAGCTGTTCACCACCATCTCTTATCTTCCCCCATCCAAAACCTTGATCTTTTCTACCCCCGCTAATTTCACCCCAATTCCACTTTTTTGAAATACCAACTTCTGTCCTGGAAGTCCTTGGTGTCCTTGTGTTTTATACTTCTCCCTCCCCCATCCCCCTTCCCACGCCTCCTCCCCCCACGCCCTCTCCCTTCCACACATCTCCCTGCTCTCAAATGTTATGTTTGTGTGCTTCCCCTTCTCTCCCCATCTTGTCTTCCGCTCCCTCTTTTTATATATTTTGTTTGGCTGGTTGATTTGTTTGTGAAGTAAATGTTAGCTCTTTCACGAGCCTCGATTCAGTATACAAAAAAAAAAGAAAAAAAAAAAGATCAGAGGTCATGTCAGGTAAAATGTGATAACTTGAGAACAGCTGAATGGATTTATATCAAACTTGGTACAATATGTGATGATGATGTAATAATCTGGGCGAAGGCATATATATCGGTCGACGTCGTGCCGTCGAAGAGTGTCGTTATAGTTTTTGTCCTTTTTGGTTCAGATTCCAACAGTTCTCTTACCCTGGATGCACACTGGTGTAAAGGATGCATTTGCGGAAGTACAGTACTTCACTGACATTATTTATGGGCTCGTTTTAATAATAGGGGTACATGGGCAGTACTTTTGTATACTGCTTGATACCTGAGGAAAAGACAGAAATAACTAGATGGTATTCATAGAATACTTACCCCACGCAGTCAACTTGGTGCGAGCCAACTCTTCTGTTTTTGATGGGTTTTTAAATTTGATCCAATATGGCTGCCAGACCACGTGAGCGATGACATCATACATTTACATTCTCAATTATAATTGTTGCGTAGACCACGCTCAAGAAATTTCAGTGATCAGACTAAGTGTTGTGCCTGTCAAATTATGACGTCATAACTAAAGCACCAATGACAATCGTTCACAGCACTTATTCCCCATGCGGAGTTCTTTGCAATGACAGTGCCACATTTCAATTTTTTAATGGAGTGGTATCGGAGATATTGAGGTGCAAGGTTTTTCGGTTTTTCCAAGGTGGAGCCTGTACCACATGACCAATGACTTCATAATTTTCACCAATTCTGCAGGAAGAGATGCTCCTATGGTTAAAATTTCATGTGAATTCGACCAACAGTTGCAGAGAAAAAATAATTCATACTGCTCAGATGAAGCGTTGCACTTGTTGAATTATGATGTCATAATGAAGTCACTGATGATGGCATTATAAACAATATATCTTATTCCCCATGGGGAGTACTTGACAATGAGCCATGGTAACATTTTTCCCATTGAGCAGTTTCTGAAATATAGCAGGTGCAACATTTTTCCAAGATGACATCCGTAACACGTGACCTATGACATCATACATATGAGCAAACAAATTCTACAGGCGGAGGCCTTCCTATGGTGAAAATTTTGTCAATTGGACCAACCATTGCCAAGAAAATGATTTTTAAAAATGCAGACATGCACGTACGCCACACATACGCACGCAACCATCCCTTAACCCTGCCTTTCGCTTCGCAAGTGCAGGGTAATAAAACACGGGTCAAGCTTTGTTTCAAAAACTTGACTCTGCTTAATATGCGACTTCAAAAATGATGTATGAATGCTAAAGCAGGCCTTTTGTGCATGCGCTGTGTGTGTTGACAGTGATTCGTTTTGGCTCGCTGAACACACTTATCCTGCCATTGCTAGCGTAAAATCTGTGATTCAAATCGTCTTTTAAATGTAATTTACAGCATTTAGACGATAGAGTGGCAATTTCAAAATGGTTAACCACAATTGTTCTGTTTCTGAATGCAAATCAGACTGATGAGGTTATAGGACACACGAGAAATATCCATGGATTTATAGGAGCTGGGTTCCTATCGTTTCCTGTGAATACAATTAGTTAGCAGCGGCCATGGTTATAACACACGAATGAACGAACGCTTCTCCTTTCACCAATGGATGCAAATATCTCGTATTATTTCTCATGCGGGCCCGAAACCAATACATATATATATATATATATATATATATATATATATATATATATATATATATATATATATATATATATATATATATATATATATATATATATCTAGATACAGTCACGTGAAAAAGTAAGTACACCCATGTAAAGTTTTGACTTTTTCAACATATTTCAACATACAGCTATTTGATCTTCATTTCAACAATATTGATAGACAAAGGTGATATAATATAACAAATATCATGAAACATTTACATTTTGTAGTCCATTGTATAATTTAAACAAACATAAATGCAAATTTCGCATGTGGAAAAAGTAAGTACACCCTTGGCTCTAATAGGCGGTATTGCCCCCTTTGCCAGAAACAACCTCAAGTAGGCATTTCTTATAACTGTCTACTAGTCTCTGACATCGACTGGGAGAAATTTTTGCCCACTCCTCCATGCAGAATTCTTTCAGCTGTGCGATGTTTGAGGGGTTTCTTGCATGCACAGCTCGTTTCAAATCCCCCCACAACATCTCGATGGTATTTAGATCCGGGCTTTGACTTCGCCATTCCAGAACCCTCCATTTCTTTCTTTTCAGCCATTCCTTGGTGGATTTACTGGTATGTTTAGGGTCATTGTCATGTTTCAAGGTCCACCTTCAGTTGAGCTTCAACTTGCCGACAGATGGCCTCACATTATCCTCAAGAACCGTCTGGTACAATGAAGAATTCATAGTGGATTCTATGATGGTGAGCTGCCCAGGCCCTGATGCAGCAAAGCTGCCCCAAACCATAATATTTCCACCACCGTTCTTTACAGTTGGTATCAGGTTCTTGTGGTCAAATGCTGTCTTTGGTTTTCGCCAAACATGTCTTCTGGTACTGTGGCCAAAGAGCTCTACCTTTGACTCATCTGTCCAGAGCACATTGTTCCAGAAGTGCTGGTCTTTGCCGAGGTGTTCATTGGCAAACTTTAGTCTTGCCCTGATGTTCTTTCTGGACAGCAAAGGTTTCCTCCTGGCACACCTCCCATGTAGATCAAATTTGTGCAGCCTCTTTCTAATGGTAGACTCGTGCACTTTGACATCAACAGTGGCAAGAGCTACCTGTAGGTCCCGTGATGACATTCTGGGGTTCTTAAGAGACTTCTTTCCACATCTTGTGGTCTGCTCTCGGGCTGAACTTGCTGGGGCGGCCTGGTCTGAACAAGTTGGCAGTTGTTTGGAATCTTCTCCACTTGTAGATGATCTTCCGGACAGTCGAATGATTGATTTCAAATTGTTTGGAGATCTTTTTAAATCCCTTACCAGTCTCGTAGGCATCTATAACCTTCTTTCTGAACGCCTCAGAGAGCTCTTTTGATCGAGGCATGGTGACGCCGCACACTTCAACAACAAAGAGCAAACCAAACGAAATGTCTGAGGTTTAAATAAGACAGGTTCCTCCAAGATCCTCTCTAACGATGTTCTAATC
>NC_136271.1:26404103-26431603 GCF_964187855.1 Myxine glutinosa | reverse complement strand
ATCACTCCCCGATTTGTTCCGAAAGACACCATTGTATCACGGGTGGAATCTGCGATGATGAATCTTGATAACACCACCAAGAACGAAATCAGATCACGTGTGGCTGCTGTTTTACTTCGCCCTCCGCAATTTTCACGCAACAATTTCAATTTGGATCCGAAAGAACAACAAGCTTTACTAGAGTTACGCAACATGGACGATGTGGTGTTCTTACCAGCGGACAAAGGACGGGCAACGGTGCTCATGGATCGTCTTGTATACACGAACAAAATGCAGGATATGTTGGCTGACCAAAGTACTTATGAACGGTTAACTGCAGATCCAACGAAGAAGGAGGAACGAAGGTTAAACTCAATGCTTGCCAGATTAAAAGCGACTGGGAGATTATCAGCTGCGGCGTACAAACGTCTGTACAGCAGTAAGGGCGTGGCTCCCAGGGCATACGGGCTCCCGAAAGTGCACAAAGAGGGATTTCCGCTCCTGTTAATCGTTTCCTGTATTAATGGTCCATCATATGCGCTATCCAAGTTTTTGGCAAACATTTTGAAGCATTTGGTGGGGACGACAGAGCGAACCGTACACAATAGCACAGCATTTGCTGAAAGAGTGAAGCAGCTCACCATCGAGGCACACGAGACCATGGTTTCGTTTGATGTTGTGTCTTTATTTACCAACGTGCCCATAGCCCTGGCGATTGAGGTGGCAGACCGGCGTTTGATGGAGGATGATCGATGGAAAGAGACTGCGGGAGCTTTAAGCCCGATGGACGTCTGTGACATGCTTTCTACCTGCCTCTCTTCCACCTACTTTGTATTTAATGAGGTATATTACAAGCAGGTTTATGGCACCGCCATGGGTTCCCCGGTATCGGCTGTGATTGCCAACATGGTGATGGAGGATTTGGAGGAACGCACCATTCCAGCCCTGTTAGTGCAACCACGTGTTTGGTTCCGGTACGTGGATGACACATTTGTCATCTGTCATTCTGATGAGGTGGGCATCATCCATGAGACCATAAATAAAACTTTTTCCTCCATTAATTTCACCATTGAAGAGGAGAAAAATGGAGCCCTTCCCTTCCTGGATACACTCGTAGCAAGGGATCCCAAAGGAGCCTTAAAGGTAACGGTGTACAGAAAACCTACCCACACTGATCGCTACCTTGATTTCAAGTCTTGCCATCCAATGGAACACAAAAGATCGGTGGTGCACACCCTCTCAAAAAGAGCACGTGATTTACCATCTACCTTTGAAGACAAGATGAGTGAGGTGGACCATCTTCAAAATGTGTTAAGGGCAAATGGCTATCCTGACAGCTTGCTACCCAACAGGAAAACGATAAGGGCTTCCCCACACAACAGGCTGAGACCGCGAGAACAACCAAAGGGTTGGTGTGTTCTCCCTTTTGTACCGGGGGTTTCACAGAGGGTCGGCAGAATTTTGAAATCGGCAGGAGTGAGGGTGAGTTTCACACCGGTTTTCACCCTTCGCCAAGCCCTTATGAGGGTCAAGGACAAGCTTCCGAGGAAGGATAGGTCAGGGGTGGTATACGTGGTGCCCTGTGGTTTTGGAGCTGAGTATGTGGGTGAAACCGGGAGGACCGTAGGTCAACGTATTACTGAACACCAAAAAGCATTTGAATGTAATTATCCTAGCAGATCTGCTATTGCCAAACACGGCCTTAAGGAAGGCCACACACCTTTCTGGGACAGGGTTGATATTTTGGGCTCCACACCCAACAGAAACAGAAGACGTGTTTTGGAGGCTTGGCACACAGAAGAAACTGTTACCTCGATCACACAAGAGGTCGTTGACTTACCGGTAGCTTTTGACCGACTCTTGTGTAAACGAAGCAGGCATTCCGTACTTTGAACAACGAGTCCACATAATATATCACACAAGGTTTTTATTCGGACAAATTGCCCCCTCCCACCTCCAATCCCTCCAAACCACCCGTCTCCCACACCCCCCCCCCCACTTCCAACCCCCTCTGGTTCCCCCCCCCCCCATTTTATCCCCCCTAAAACCAACCTCCTTCCCGCATTCACCTTTACCGCATAGGGCCACATGTGATGATCTTGATAATGTGACAATTTTATTTTGTCTTAAAAAATTTTGGCTTTAATATATTTACAGTTTTAATTTAATTTACAATTTAATTGTTTGCAAGTTTAACTTTTGATTAAATGTAATGATTGTTCCGGATTTTCTCAACACTTGCGTTATAATCCAGCATTGCTTACAGGATTATTTTGATCTGTTAATATGCGGTTGATTTTTGAATTTGGTCGGTAACGTCTCCGTTCACGAGAGCGGTGTGATACGGTTTCATTGGCTGTACAGCATTGCCCACCCCACTTTGCATATACCCCGCCCACTGTGCATGTAAGGGGATGTTTAGATGATTTTATCACTCTTGAGGAAGATTAACGGAGGCGTGTGGCTTCACATGTTGTTAATCGAAACGTTGAGTCATTGTTTGTTCAATTAAAGGTTGGAGATCTTACCATGTAATGGAGTCATTTGGATATACTCCCAACCGCAAATCTTTGCTTATATATATATATATATATATATATATATATATATATATATATATATATATATATATATATATAACACCAGAAATATATATATATATAACACCAGAAATATATATATATATATATATGACACCAGAAATATATATATATATATATGACACCAGAAATATATATATATATATATATATACTGAAACGCAAAAGAAACTTACCACCTTTGAAACCTTTAAATATCAACAATAACACTGCGTGTAGTAAATGTGTGAACTTATTTGTGGACAATAGTGTCCTCACTGTCAGACAAAACGGTCACGGATGGTCACTTGAACCTTCAATGGTCACTTCATAGCACAGCTGTTGAACAGCCGTTTTGACTGTCAGTGATTAGCCAAGGGGTACTGGATGATTTTAATGAGCTGCACGTGATGTCTTGGCATTGGCTTTAAAAAGGCCAGTGCAAAATGGGCATTTCAATCAACATGCCACGATTGTCAAGGGATCAACGGCAGCGTGCCCTGGGCATGCTGCAAGGTGGACTGAGCTACTGTGAGGTTTGTTCTACAGTACAGAACAGCACAGGGTGCAATGTCAGTCCCCTTTCAATAGCGTGTGTGGCCACCATTGTTTTGGATACAGGCAGTGCATCGTCGGCGTATACTGCCTACCAGTCTTTGGATGGATTGCTGCTGGATTCTGTCCCACTCAGTCCTCAATGTCTGAAGCAGCTCTGCCCGTGTCCTGGCCCTGCCAACTACGCGTCTCCCAAGCGCATCCCACAGGTGCTCTATGGGATTCAGGTCAGGGGAGAGCGCAGGCCACTGCATGGTGTTGATGTTCTCACCTTGGAGAAATGCAGTGGTAAAGCGAGCAGCATGGGGACGAGCGTTGTCATGCTGAAAGGTTCTCAGTTCTGGGTAGTCTAGCAGGAATGGCAGCAGATGAGGTCGCAGGATGTTATCCACATACCGCTGGGCGTTAAGATTCCTATCCACAACCACCATTGGCGTCCTGTACCAGCCTGATATGGCGGCCCATACCATCAAACTTGGGCCACCCCACCTGTTGGCTTGACGCACGCAACAATCGGCATATCGCTCGCCAGTTCTTCTCCAGACACGCTCACGCCCATCAGGACTGTCCACACAGAACCTTGACTCATCGCTGAAAGCGACCTCGTTCCACTGTGCCAAGGTCCACCGCTGATGCTGCTGGCACCATCTCTGTCAGTTGCGGCGATGGGCAGCCGTCATCACGGGGCCTCTGTATGGTCTTCTGGCAGTCAGACCATAGTCATGCAGTGGTCTTCGTGCAGTATCATTGGAGATCCGTGGGTTTGCACGCCCCGGAGTTTCTGCCGCAGTGTGGGATGCTGGACGGAATCGATCCCGCAGGTGACTTCGGGCCATCTGCCTGTCCTGCCTTGCAGTGGTGACTCTGGGCCTCCCTGATCGAGGTCTGTCATCTGCAGAGTTGTGGAGGGTGTCTCTGTCCACCAGGGCCGATATCGTCTGGTGTGAACAGCCAAGGCGACGTGCCACCTCACGGTAGCTCAGTCCGCCTTGCAGCATGCCCAGGGCACGCTGCCGTTGATCCCTTGACAATCGTGGCATGTTGATTGAAATGCCCATTTTGCACTGGCCTTTTTAAAGCCAATATCAAGACATCACGTGCAGCTCAATAAAATCATCCCATACCCCTTGGCTAATCATTGACAGTCAAAATGGCTGTTCAACAGCTGTGCTATGAAGTGACCATTGAAGGTTCAAGTGACCATCCGTGACCGTTTTGTCTGACAGTGAGGACACTATTGTCCACAAATAAGTTCACACATTTACTACACGCAGTGTTATTGTTGATATTTAAAGGTTTCAAAGGTGGTAAGTTTCTTTTGCGTTTCAGTATATATATATATATGACACCATAAATATATATATATATATATATATATGACACCATAAATATATATATATATATATATATATATATATGACACCATAAATATATATATATATATATATATATATATATATATATATATATATATATATATATATATATATATATATATATATATATATATATATATATATATATATATATATATATATATATATATATATATATATATATATATATATATATATATATATATCTGCCTATACAGCTCACAGTCCCTGTGATTAACATCGTTTATTGAATGCGCGTTTCCCAATCAACCCGTTAACGGATTTTGACATTTTGTTGTATTATATCAAATTTTTGGCAGAGTTAATCAGGAAGTTCTCCAACTGTTTCATTGTGCAGAGGCATACCCCTTTCTCAAAGGTATGCCAACGAGTGCCTTTGTCTTCTTCAAAAGTTTTTTTTTTTTTTTGTTGTTGTTGTTTCATTCTACAATCTTTATCTGGCAGGCAATAAATATGTCCAGGCTGCCCGATTGACTTCGTTGCTGGGTGTGTTTGCGCATGCGCGCCGAGCAATCTGGGGTGGAATACGTCATTTATAAAGTCGCATATTGTTGAAAAACAAAAAAAATTGGTAAAACTCCCCTTCTGTTGAGACTTAAAATCCAGACTCGCTGCTCACCTCCACTCATTTGTTCCTCCTTCCTCTTCCCCTTCCCCCAACTGTTTAACCAATCTCCTCATTCTCTTCAATCTGATTCTGCCATCTAGGTCTTCCAGACTCCTGTTCACCACCATCTCAGATCATCTCCATCCACAATCATAATATTTTCTACCCTCCATAAGCCCACCTCTTTCCAGGTTACCAGGTATCCTGTCCCCTTACCATACCATTTATTACAAAAAAAAGAAAAAAAAGTTTTGTTCCATTTCTGCTTCCTCTTCAGTTTTTCCTTTCACTTTTTTGATGGCGTTTGTGGCTGTATCCATCATGTTCATCCCATGTCCTCCCCTTGCTCTCATTCTTGCCCATGTGCCCTTATCCTCTAAATCCCTTATTCTTTATGTCCCTTATTCTAGCTCTTCCACGAGCTTTAACTTTGTATCCAAAAAAAGTCTTTGTTTTGTTTCTCTATTTTGTCTCTATTTTCTTGTCTAAAATTGTCTATCTATTGTCTAAAAAAAGTTTTTATTTAGTCCCTCTTCCCTGCTGTTGGTGTTTCCCTCCCCTACTCTTTCTACTGTTATTTTTTACTGTTCGTGGTCCATTCCATGTTCTAGCTCCTCCAAGAGCCTCCACTCTGCATACAAAATTTGTGTGTGTGTGTGTGTGTGTGTGTTAGTTAGTTAGTTAGTTTAGCTAGTTAGTTAGTTGGTTCGTTAGTTAGTTGGTTATTCATTCATTCAGATAAGGCATTGTTATCTTTTCAATTATGCCTTGACATGGCATTGCACCTTCCTGTTTTGTGCAGGGATGAAACCGTGGAGGTGGAAATTGTTTACGAGACATCTCCATCATCATTGGCACTGCAATGGCTGACACCAGAACAAACTGCTGGAAAGAAATTTCCTTATCTGTTCAGCCAATGCCAGGTGAGAACATTCATCTCATTCTCTCCAAACTAGGACCTTCAGTAAATACTTTTCACTGCTTCCTTTTCTTTCTCTCAAAAACAGTTCTCATCAGAGAAACAGAAAACTAAATCTGGTTGTCTTTGTGGAGTATTCATTAAATAATCCCCCACCCCCTCCCCATAGCCACCATATACATACTGGTCCAAAGCCTGCTGCCCCCAAACTGTGCACCAAGTAATCAAGTATGCATTTAAATTTTGTCTTCATGGATTGAATATATCGCATTACCAGAGCATTCCCTGCATTTATTACAAAAGACCAAAGAAAGTTGTGTACATTGTTTCAAATTAAAGGACATGGTACTTGATATATTAAGTAAAATAAATGATGTTTAATGAAGGAAAGCCTTTCATTGATTAAGACATCCATTTAACAGCCTCACATGTATTTTGTAAAGGCCAGAACTGTACTAAATAGCAATAAACCTGATAAACACATTAAACAAGGAGTGTCACGTTGACGAATGGGAAGAAACTTATCACTTGATGAATAACAAATAGGAAGAAACTAAATAACTTGACTAATGGGAAGACTGCAGGCCAATCTGGGAGTTGTATAGGCTGTGCCATTTATAAATACAGTCAGATCCTGACATTCGTGGTCCCATGCAACCGACATTCGCATTATGCGGTTGATAAATCGCGGTTGATAAATTGCGACCTGTTTCTACATTCGCAACCCTGATGGAAAACTGAAGTGCCATCATTCATTAACTGTTTGTCAAGTTTGAACAATATCGGTAAATGCATATCCGACAAATGGTTGAGGACATGTTCAACATTGGGGTTTTTACAACAAAAATGGCCGCCAGTCGGCCATCCTTGATCACATCGCGAAACAAAATAGTTTGCATATGTATACGATCATCTATTGTCATTGTGCCAAGTACAGGGTCCGGCTGGGAGGTGTGACGATTTTCAGAAAACTCGTACACAGTTATTTTTAGTCGAATTTCAATTTTTAGTTTTTTCTAAAGACTACATATATAATGCCATTTAATACACTGTAACAAAGACATTTAAAAAATGTAATTCATGTTTGAATTGGGTATAACAATGCAAGTGGGGGGTCTAGCGCATGCGTGATGGCTGTTGGTTACTCGTTGTTAGGCACCATTTCAGTAGCCATGGAGCTGTGGACGATTGAACATCGCGTCTTTGTTGTTGAGACGTTTATTCAAACGGGTAGTTCGGTGGTGCTTACACAGCGCAGATTTCGTACTCACTTCAATGTTGGTCGACGTGGCGCCGTTCTGTCTCGAAACACAATATTGAAGTGGGTAAAAAACTTCAGGACAACTGGATCTGTGAGGCCGGGAGCAGCTCGGGGAGGTGATCGAACCGTTAGGACCCCGGGAAAACATCAAAAGGGTTCGACAAGCTGTGGAGGCCAGCCCTCGTCGGTCAGCGGTACGGCACGCTCACGCTCTACGGATGTCAGACGGATCAGTTCGTCGAATTTTGCACTTGGACCTTCATTATCACGCGTACAAAATCATGGTGGTTCAAGAACTGCAGCAGAATGATTTTGTACGGCGGTTTACGTTCGCAGAAAGAATTCTGGAACTGCTGAGGGATGCTGCTGTGCTGAGAAATGCTGGAAGTTTTCCGCGCGTCTGCAAGAATGCTTGGACAAGAACGGCTGCCATTTAGATATCATTTTTCAAACATGAATTACATTTTTTAAATGTCTTTGTTACAGTGTATTACATGGCATTATATATGTAGTCTTTAAAAAAAAAAAAAATTGAAATTCGACTAAAAATAACTGTGTACGAGTTTTCTGAAAATCGTCACACCTCCCTGACGGACCCTGTATTAACAAAATCGGTCCACACATCGAGATATGGTTGCGGATAGAGGGAAGGACGGACCAGACCCAATCCGGACTCAGTACAACATGCATTTTACAACATGCATTTTAAAGGCCATTTTCCCTGCGAGAGCGGGGGTTAGCCTTGCGGTCCCCATGACAATCTTCTCCATTTTGCCCTATTTTCTGCATCTCTCCTTGTTAACCCCCTTGCCCGCATTTCTTCTTCCACCATCTTTAGCCAAGTCTTTCTCGGTCTTCCCCGTCTTCTACTTCCTTCTACATTCATTTCCATCACTCTTCTCAACCAGTCACTTTCATCCTTCCTCAACACATGACCAAACCATCTCAACCTGTTCCTCTTCACAGCATCAATCACAGGCTCTATTCTCATCATCTTTCGCAATTCATCATTTGTCTTCCTCTCTCTCAACGATACTCCGCACATCCGTCGAACCATTCGCATTTCCACCCTTTCCAACCTTCGTTGCTGCTCTACGTTCATTACCCATGTCTCGCTCCCATAAATCATAACACTTCTCACACATGCAGCATACACCTTTCCCTTCAGCTTCAACGACACTCCCCTCATCTTCAGCACGCCACTCAATTCCCGAAACTTCTTCCATGCACATCTCACTCGAGCAACCGTTGCCGAGTCTGATCCACCTTCTCCATTCAGCATGTCTCCGAGGTAGCAAAATGTTTTCACACCTTCCAGCTTCACGCCGTCTCCAAGATCCAACTCAACATTTCCTCCATCTGCAGCTCCCTCTGTGCACACCTTACATTTGAATGTAGCTGCCACACTGGTTAATGACCCTCTCAGACCACTACATTTTTGATGAACCCACTCAGCGCACATTGTACACTGAATGGAGTTCACTCCGACACCCTTCCTACACACAGCACAGGGCCACTTCCCAGTTCTTTCCACCTCACCACATGCTTTACCACTTGCCATCACCTTCGTCTTTCCGATATTCACCTTCAGACCTTTTGTCTCCATACATTCCTTCCACGTGTTCATCTTTTCCTTCAGTCCATCCATACTTTCCGCAATCAACACCAGATCATCTGCATACAACAACTCCCACGGTAAACCCTCCTTTACGTTCTGAGCCAGCACCTCCATCACAGCTACAAATAGTAGTGGACTTAGTACCGACCCCTGATGCACTCCCACCTTCACCTCAAACTCACCACTGTTCCCGTCCTTCGTCCTTACAGCTGTTCACGCTCTTTTGTACATTGCCATCACTACTCTGATCAACCATTCCTCCACTCCTAACTTCCTCAATGCCCATGTCAATACTTTGCGTGGAACCCGATCGAATGCTTTCTCCAGATCAACAAACCCAAGAAACAACTTCTTCCTCTTCTCCATGTACTTCTCCTGCAACTGCCTCACAATGAAAAGCGCGTCTGTCGTTCCTCTTCCTGGCATGAATCCAAACTGCATTTCGTCGATCTTCACTTTCTTCCTTATCCTCCTCTCCAACACCCTTTCCAATACCTTCATTCCATGCTCCAATAACTTTATCGCTCGGTACGAGCCACACTCCAGAGGGTCACCTTTCCCCTTGTATAGAGGGACGAGGGTACTCAGTTCCCAATTCACTGGAATGCGGCCTCCTTTCACCACCAGATTACAGATCTCTGTCATTCTCTTCACACCCCAACTTCCTGCTGCCTTCAACATATCTCCCACAACTCCAGTCGGCCCTCCCGCTTTTCTACCCTTCATTGCTTTTATCGCTTCCTCAACTTCCTTCTCAGTTATCTTCTCTGCCGGTCCTAAAACTGGGTTACTCTCTATGTTGCCATCCCATTCATTCTCTGTATTCAACAGCATTTCCATATATCTTTTCCATCTTCCTTTAATTCCATCTCGGTCGACAACGATTTGTCCCACTTCATCCTTCAAGCAACTCACCCCCATCACATCACACCTCTCTTTCGCTATCTGCTTTGCAATCCTGAATACAGCTTTCTGACCCTCTTCCGAATCCAAGCGTTCTCCGAACATTTTCCTACATGCCTCCTGCGCCTTTGCTACCTCTTTCTTTGCAGCCTTCCTGGCTGCCTTATAACTTTCATGCTCTGCTGTTTCTGCTCCCGTACCCTTCGCCTTCTGCCACTCCTTGAACTTCTTCCTCTTCTCATCAATCCTCTTTCCAACTTCATCATCCCACCACCATGTTTCCGAGTGCCTCGGTGGTCCTTTTGTCCATCCACATACCTCACCAATGGCTCCCAACAGACTAGCTTTCATTGACATCCAACCACTTTCAAGCTCAACCACATCATCCTCTACTCTACTCAGCCTCTCTTTTAATGCCTCCCTTACTGTCACCTCTTTCAACCTCCACACCTTCATTTTCGGTTGGTACTTCACCCGCCGAGCTCTCCTCGCACCTTTCACCCTTACGTCGCAGACAACCAAGTGGTGCTGTGAAACAGCCTCCTCCCCCGCCCCCCGGCATCACCTTTGTGTCCGGGAGGTGCCCCCTATCTCGCCTACGCACCATCAGGTAGTCAACGGTTGTCGTCGACCCACCTGACATGGATGTAACAAGCTTATTATCCTCTTTCTGGAACTGAGTATTACAAATCAGCTCCATCAGCAAACTCCAAAATCCTTTCACCTTCTCCATTTCTCACACCATATCCGTAACCCCCATGAACTCCGTCAAAACCATCCATACTCCTTCCCACATGTCCATTTAGGTCTCCTCCTACCACAACAACTTCCTCATCTTTCACGTTTTCCATCAGCTTCTCTATCGCACACCAGAACTTGTCCTTCTCTTCATCGCTTCGACCAACCTGCGGAGCATATCCCGAGATGACGTTCACCAAGAGCTTTCCAATCATAATTTTCACCATCATCAACCTATCACTCACTCTAGTCACACTCACCACACTGTCTACAAACTCCTCAGAAAACAGGACACCAACACCATTCACGCCCTCCGGGCACCCTTGCCACACAAACTTGTATTTCTGTCCCTGCCTACCCTTCACCATTCTCACACCACTTCCCTTCCATCTCGTCTCTTGCACACAACATATGTCCACTCTTATTCTGACCAATACTTCCACCACTTCTCCTGATCTCCCTGTCATTGTCCCTACATTCCATGTCCCAAACCTCAGAAACCGATCTCCACTTCGGGCTGTACCCTGCCCACATGTAGTTGTAATTGTCATGGTTCTCTTTTTTGAGGCAATGTTTTTATGGCCGGATGCCCTTCCTGACGCCAACCCTCTTAGTCGCCTCTTACGACACGCAGGGATACGGCGTACCTATTCTTATCCAGGGTACACACTGGGACAATCCGGACTCAGTACAACGGGGGCTAATAACATGATCCTCCCCGGGCTGTTTCCTTAAATATATTTCAAAATATTTTATGCGATTAGAATAACGGTAACCCTTGAATCTCACCCGACACCGCCAGTCGTTACCATTTTAGGTTCATAATGTTGTTACCATTTCAGGTATATAACCTGAAATGAAATTTGGCTGGGCGGCCAGCTCTGGCCACTCTGCCATAAAGCTCAGATCGGCGGCGTGTTGCAGTGATGGTTGTCCTTCTGGAAGTTTGTCCCATATCCACACAGGATCTCTGGAGCTCAGCCAGTGACCATCGGGTTCTTGGTCACCTCTTTCACGAAGGCCCTTCTCCCCCGATTGCTCAGTTTAGCCGGGCGGCCAGCTCTCGGAAGAGTCCTGGTTGTTCCACACTTCTTCCATTTAAGAATTATGGAGGCCACTGTGCTCTTGGGAACCTTCAATGTAGCAGAATTTTTTTTGTAGGTTTCCCCAGATCTGTGCCTCGACACAATCCTGTCTCTGAGCTCTGCAGGCAGTTCCTTCGACCTCTTGGCCTGGTTTTTGCTCTGATATGCATCGTCAGCTGTAAGACCTTATATAGACAGGTGTGTGAGACCTTATATAGACATAATTTCCAAATCATGTCCAATCAATTGAATTTACCACAGGTGGACTCCAATCAAGTTGTCGAAACATCTCAAAGATGATCAAGAGAAATGGGAGGCACGTGAGCTAAATGCCAAGTGTCATAGGAAAGGATCTGAATACTTATGTAAATGTGATATTTCAGTTTTTTCTTTTTAATAAATTTGCAAAACTTTCTAAAATCCTGTTTTCTCTGTCATTATGGGGTATTATATTGAGTGTAGATTGATGAGGGGAAAAATGAATTTAAACGATTTCAGCAGAAGGCTGCAACATAACAAAATGTGAAAAAAGTGAAGGGGTCTGAATGCACTGTATCTATATATACACAAAGAATTAAGTTAAGCACCCCTACACAACGAATTAAGGTAAGCACCCCCTAATATATATTCTTTGTGTATATGTATACATTGGCATATATTCTAAGGTATGTGAGATCAAATAATGATTGGTATGACATTAGCAATTATCCATTGATGAAATTGAGTGATCAAAGTGAAAAAAAGTGATTGGTTGAGTCAGTGATCCGATCACGTGGGTCCTACACACGTTATTGACGCAAAGATCGCTAGAGGTCTTCTCAGAACAATGACTGTACGTTAGAAAACATAAACGTCATCCACACTGTCCGTGATGGACCTATAGCTCCATACTTAAATTGAGGTGAAAATATGCCTAAAATTCCCAAAAAATTTCACCTTAAATTATTCAGAATAAAATATTGAAAACGGCATGATTGTTATGTTTTTATGTGACCATAATATCACTTCTCCAGAAAATATAGCAATATCATGGGTATATTACACTGTTTTGACGACAACAAACTTGTAATGTGCGAGGTTGTAAAAAAACGGGGGGGGTGCTTAACTTAATTCTTTGTGTATATATAAAACACTGTGTGTGTGCGTGTGTGTGTGTGTGTGTGTGTGTGTGTGTGTGTGTGTGTGTGTGTGTGTGTGTGTGTGTGTGTGTGTGTGTGTGTGTGTGTAATGTTACCGATAGACTCCTGAACGGAGAGGCTCACGAACTTGATATTTGGCACAAACATGGCCATTGAGCCTGGTACGAACATGGTCGACGTAAAAATTTATTTCATAATATTTTTCAGCCATATTTTTACCTCAGCGCATTTCAGCGAGGAATATTATGACCGGAATGGCAGAGCAGCGCGCTGATTCGCTCAGAGCGATCACGTGATGTTCCAACTTTGCCGCCATAATCTTACAGTTATGCGTTTGCACATAATTCAGTTTTTTCACATTTCAGCGACGAACATTGCCATTCACACCACATAGGTTTTTTTTTCTTTCATCTTTAGATCCATATTTTTAGCCATAATGTAGCGAATGTAGTGTAACGTAGCGTAGCTAACGTAGCGTTAGCATAACGTAGCGATCCTTGCTCAGGATCTTCGTCAGGTTCGCGAGCGAGTTAGCCAAAACGTAAAAGTGAAATATATCAAATTTTTTATTCATATTTACCTCAGCGCATTTCAGCGAGGAACATTATACACGGAATCTCAGCTGGTCGCAGAGCAGCGCGCTGATTCGCTCAGAGCGATCACGTGATGTTCCAACTTTGCCGCCATAATCTCACAGTTATGCATTCGCACGTAATTCAGTTTTTTCTCAATTTCAGCGAGAACATTGCCATTCACACTCACATAGGTTTTTTTCACTTTCATCTGATATTTGTGATTTATTTCAACAAACTGTATTTCCCATCTACACGGCCATGTATTCCTATTAACGTTATGTAAAGTACATAAATTGTGTGATTACATCATTTGTGGATGTGATCAATTGGCAGTAACTCATCTATATCCCTCCCCTCCCCTTCCCTCCTCCCCCTCCCCTCCCCTCCCCTTCCCTCCTCCTCCTCCCCCTCCCCTCCCCTTCCCTCCTCCTCCTCCCTACCGCTCATGTATTCCTATCAACGTTAGGTAAAGTACATAAATTGTGTGGATTACATCATCTGTGGATGTGATCAATTGCCAGTAACCATCTATATCCCTCCCCTCCCCTTCCCTCCTCCCCCTCCCTCCCGCTCCCCCTCCCTTTCCCCCCTCCCCTCCCCCTACCCTTCCCCCTCCCTTCCCCTCCACCTACCCTCTCCCCTTCCCCCTTCCCTCCCCCTCCCTTTCCCCATGCCCCTCCTTTACCCCCTACCCCTTCCTTTCTGCCCTACCCCTTCCCCATCCCCCTCCCCCTCCCCCCTCCCCTCCCCTCCCCCTCCCCTCCCCCTCCCCTCCCTTTCCCCCATGCTCCTCCATTTCCCCCTACCCCTTCCTTTCTGCCCTACCCCTTCCCCCCTCTCCCCCTCCCCCACTCCTCTCTCCCCCTCCCTTTACCCCATGCCCCTCCCTTTCCCCCCTACCCCTTCCTTTCCACCCCACCCCTTCCCCATCCCCCTCCCCCTCCCCTCTCACCTCCCCTCCCCCTCCCCCTCCCTTTCCCCATGCCCCTCCCTTTACCCCCTACCCCTTCCTTTCCACCCTACCCTCCCCTTCCCCATCCCCCTCCCCCTCCCCCCTCTAATCCCCTCCCCCTCCCCTCCCTTTCCCCCATGCCCCTCCCTTTCTGCCCTGACCCCTTCCCCACCCCCCTCCCCCCTCCCCCTCCCCCTCCCCACTCCTCCCCTCCCCCTCCCTTTCCTCATTGCTCCTCCTTTCCCCCCTACCCCTTCCTTTCTGCCCTACCCCTTCCCCACCCCCCTCCCCTCCCCCATCCCCCTCCCCCCCTCTTCCCTCCCCTCCTCCCCTCCTCCTCCCCTCCTCCCCCTCCCCCTCCCCCTCCTCTCCCCCCACTCCTCTCCTCCTCCATCCCTCCCCTCCCCCTTGCCACACAAACTTGAGATTTCTTTCTGGTCCCTGCCTACCTTTCACCATTCTCACACCACTTCCCTTCCATCTCGTCTCTTGCACACAACATATGTCCACTCTTCTTCTGACCAATACTTCCACCACTTCTCTGATCTCCCTGTCATTGTCCCTACATTCCATGTCCCAAAACCTCAGAAACCGATCTCCACTCGAGGCTGTACCCTGCCCACATGTAGTTGTAATTGTCATGGTTCTCTTTTTGAGGCAATGTTTTTATGGCCGGATGCGCCTTCCTGACGCCAACCCTCTTAGTCGCCTCTTACGACACGCAGGATCCGGTGTACCTATTCTTATCCAGGGTACACACTGGGAAACGTTTAAAACATGGAAATTCTGGGGGGTGGGGGTGGGGGGGGGGGCGGCGTCAGCATCACGGCTGCGGTTTTAAAACATATTTAAATAAATATTTAAACAAAACCATGAAAAACAATCTGGGAAAAGTCTCTAAGTGAGAACGTGGATTTGAGAAAGCAGGAGCAGAGGTGAAAGAAAAACGAGATATAGGGGGCGGGGCACAAGTCGAGACGATGAGGCCGCACGAGACACCAGGCCGCACGAGGCGCGAACAAAGAACGACTAATTACACACAAATTTGCAACAACTACAAACCAAAACCAAATAGAAACACACAATAACACATACACAACAAAATACGCAGCGGAAATTTGACAAAGAAACGAACGGGAAAATACTCAAACTTTGATGCCGTGGAGAGATCGAAGCAAGCCCCGTCGCTCGAGGGACCGGAAGTTTACACAGTACTGTCCATGAATTGAGTTCGATATCAGTTTACATCACTTTCAAGGATCAATTTATTTGTTTCGAAATGTCAAATGTGGTTTTTGTTTCTTTTAAAGGTCACATTAACAAAATCTAGAATAATTTCAACATAATTCCAATGAACTTTTGGTTCTAAGACATCTTGAAAAGTAAGTTCACCCCCACAAAAAAAAAAATTCCATATTAAATGCCAAGTCTGTATATTCCATCTCGTCTCTTGCACAGACAGACTATATATATACAGACTTGGCATTTAATACAGAATATTTTTTTTTGTGGGGGTGAACTTACTTTTCAAGATGTCTTAGAACCAAAAGTTCATTGGAATTATGTTGAAATTATTCTAGATTTTGTTAATGTGACCTTTAAAAGAAACAAAAACCACATTTGACATTTCGAAACAAATAAATTGATCCTTGAAAGTGATGTAAACTGATATCGAACTCAATTCATGGACAGTACTGTGTTAAACTTCTGTACGTTTTCCAGAAGTATCTCTTTATTTTGCACATTAGCCAAAATTTTTTTAAACAAAAACAAAAGTTAAATTACGACTGGGATTACGGACAGTAAAATTACAGTTCAGTACTTCGTGTAACCCCCACGAGCATTCAGGAGAGCACGTACACGTTGAGGCATGCTGTTCACGAGATTTGCCAAGGTTTGGACAGGAATCGCTTGCCATGCAGTGACAATAGCCTGCTGTAATTCCCGCACAGAGGCAGGCTGCTGGTCCAAGCTGTCGATTTGACGCGTTAATTCTGCCCACAAGTTCTCTATCGGATTCATATCCGGGGACATGGCAGGCCACTCCATATGCTCTACACCATGGTCAGCAAGAAAGTGTTGGATCATGCAAGCACGATGAGGCCGTGCATTGTCATCTTGGAAGACAAAGTTTCCTCGAAAGGCTGCACGAGCAAATGGAAGCAATGTTTCTTCCAGAATGACCCTGTACTTGAACTGGTTCAGGTTTCCATTCAGAACAACCAGGTCAGTTTTGCCCCCTCCATGAAAAGCAGCCCAAACGGTCAGCCCACCACCTCCAGCTTGGACTCTTGGCACTATACAATCTTTGTTGAAGGCTTCATGCACTTGTCTGCGCACTCGGACGCGGCCATCTTGACGATAGACCAGAAATCTAGACTCGTCACTGAAGATCACGTGATTCCAGTGTCCTGGCTGCCATTGACGGTGCTCTCTGGCCCACTGCAATCGGTGCTGGCGGTGTTGTCTGGTCAGGCATGGCTTTCTCAGTGGACGCCTGGCACGATAGCCTGCTTGAACCAGTCGTTGGTTGACTAGCCTTCTGGATACAGGCACATTTGTCAGTTGCTGCCACTCAGCCTGAAGCCGATTAGCATGTCTTGGTACAGCCATTGCAGACTAACCGGTGCAGATGGCGATCATCCCTCCTTGTGGTTCTGCGGGGACGTTCTGGCCTCGGTATTGGAGTAGGGACACCCCTCTGAGCATTTCGTTTCAGGATCTTTGACACCTGACCTTGAGTGATGCCATACTGCCGAGCAATAGCACGCTTTTTCATGCCGTAATTTCGTAAAGCCACCACTCCATGACAAACAGCATTGTCGAGTTGACGGACCATCTCCAGAGGAAGCGGCAATAACTTTTGGAGACGTGCAGCAGTTGTTTTCCACTAATACAGAATGCAACAACCCTTGTATACCCGACTGTGAAGCCAATCATCAAATGCACCTGTCCGTACATTTTACCACGCCACCTGTGATATAATCCTGTTGTTGACTTCTTGCTGCGACAGACAATCAGTGACATGGTTCTTTCAACAAATAAATCACCAAAGTGTAAAAGAAACTCACCAGATTGATATACTGAGTTAAGAAAGTAAACCCAAGTCAAGAAAAAAAAAAAATTCCATATTAAATGCCAAGTCTGTATATATTGTTACGGTCCACGGATTAGATGTTACTTTTACCGAGCGGAGGTAACCGCGGCGGAACAGTTTTTTTCCCCGACTCACCCGATTCACCCAGACGTTGGCCGTATCGCGCCACAGCTACTCAATGGGGAAAAGACTAAGACGACGAATGCAAAGAGGAAGAAGGAGACGTACAGAAGAGTAACGGGGTTTATTATTATTTACACACATAAGCAAAAAGAGCAGTCACGATTATTTACAGGGGACATGAGACGCAGGTGACACAGTGCAAATGACTAGCTTACCTAACAGGCTTAATTAATACCCAGGACAGAACAAACGAAGACACAGACTCACGCGGGGAATTGCAGAGTGGATTGGCTGGAAGGAGGAATGTTCAGCTTGGACCACAAGCTGGAAGGCTTGGCAGGGCGCACAGCAAGCCGGGCCTCGTCAGGCTGGGAGCGAGCAGGGCAACGGCGGCATGCGTATCTCGCTGCCCGCGGCCGGGGCTGGTTGTCGCTCCACGTCTCGGGCTCTTTTGGGTCCTCCCCTTCTTTCTCCCAAATCGTCTGACGCGTCTTTCTCTCCTTGCGCACTTGTCTCTCTGAAGGTCGTCTCTATTTCAGACTCAGAACTCATCTGCTTGGGGAACGTCCCGCAGCGGGTTATATATGCCCCGCCCCTCAACCTTTGCGAACCTCCTTGATCTTTCTTGCCACACCCTCTCGAAGTCCAACCCCTTGTTTGTGGTTGGTTGAGTGGGGCTTACTCACTCCTCCCCTCTCTGACGAGGTGGGGACCCACCTTTCTTCCCCAACCCTGCCTCGTGGCCAATGGCGGCTTTGGAGGGGATGTAATTGCCAATCGAGGCTTGGCAATTACGAAAGGGGGAAATGGAGGTTTTTGGGAATGGGAATGAAGGGAATCTATCTCTTTCACTTGGTGCAATGGAGTGTCATTCTAATGGAAGACAAGGCCTTACTCTAAAACACATAATAAGATATAAGCTACTGAACAAGGGTTTTATCGTGTCCTGCAATGTGGTGTTTATGGCATTAACTACCGAGACGCCCTTTTTATCTTTACACAACTCTAGAGGCAGGAGGGGCCATATCCAACAATGTTACACAACAATTTCCAATACAATACAATAAAAAAAATGCCATCCTCATATCCGCAACACTGCACCCTCCTCCTCTTAGGCACGTCCCGGGCCTATAACTTTAATTTAGTGTGACACGTAGGTGTAGTTCCCTCTACTTTTAACCTGACCCTGAGTGTGACAGTTTTAAAACATAAATAAATGTGTCCTGCTGCTCCATTGCACCCTGCCTAACAGACTCACGCCCACAGTTAACCGAATTGCGGAATGGTCTTCAAACTACACACTGACGGTGGGGAGCATTATTTACAATTGGCGCTACTTTTATTTACAAAACGTAACCCAGGACCTGTAATTGTTCTTTCTGGGGGGGGAGACAGTCTGCTCTGCATCGACGCACCATGAAAGCACCCAAAAACGCACCAATACACCCCCAAGCACCAATCGGTGCAGTCACCATTGTTCAATGAAAATAAAAACAACAACCCCTAACCCTGCAGGTGATCTCTTGCTCTTCGGCTCCCTCTGCTGGCTATTATTATTTCTTCCAGTTGTCATTTTCTTTGCTGGTGGCCTATTTGCAATAAAACTTGCCCAAATGTGTCCATTTTATTTATTTTATTTATGGCCCACAGGGCTGACTAGTGTGGTTCACCTGTGGGCCATCGGTGCCCTGTGGCCAAGGTCCGCCAGCAAGATTTCGGGCCCTCATGGCCGGTTCCAGCAGAGGGGCCAGGCCCCAACCCATGGGGTCCACCCGTGGTGCTCGGCCACAGACATGTGGTCCATAATGTGGTGCATCGATGCAGACAGCTGGTTCTGGGAGTTCCGGGCGCACAATGGAGGCCTCACGCAACCTCCCCTCGGCGCCCAATGGCGCACAGGTCATGTGGGAGACAAAAGGGGGAAGACAAATGAGCGAGGGGTAAGGTCACAAGGGTACACATCAATAAGGCAATGCAAGGTGAAATGCGTACGGAGAGCGAAATGAGAAAGCTCGTCCCTACCGTACGTCACCCCCCTGTCACCTACTCTACCCTTGCCCTTACCCCATATTTACAAAATCTACACCTTTACAAATTCGTCGCTACTGTCACGTCTCCCCATATTTCTTCTATTCCAAATTCGTCACCACAATCCCTCTCGCCAAAATTTGCCATCACCCAATTCATCATCCATCCTCATAAGGAGGAAGAGATGGAACATCAAGCACAATGTCACACCCACGTCATGATGCGTCTCACAATCCAAAACATTTGCACATAAAAAATAATCAAAACAACCTGGCATGGTGTGGAGGTACGTCATCTCAGGTGAGTGGATGCAGATGGTGCGAGGAGACTTCCTAATCCTAACTATCCTCTAAATGACTTTAACACACTTTACACTACCCTGGGTCTTTCCCTGCCAATCCATTGGCCAACTTACACAATGGGTTCTAAAAACCAATTCCTTTGACCAAACTGTGGTGCTTCTCAATTTGGGGTCTCACTCCCCCGATTCATCTCCCGGTGCCCTTGCACAATTTCTGGGCTGTGACGTGTAGCTCTCCCAGCAGGTCTACCCACCTGCACACCTCCACCACTGCAGTTGCCACCCGAGCTTACCTAGCTCCTCACCCTAACCTAACTAACTGGGGAAGGCCCCTCCTGGCTCTGTCACCCCACTCGGTGCCCTCTGGCACTGGGCTACCCGGGTCCGTCCTCCGGATCCTTGGGCCCCATCCACAACAACTCTACCGGCTCCCAGAGCCCACCTGCGGCCTCACCTGGCCGACATCCTCACAGTGGTGGAGTGCCCAAACCAACTACACACACTAACAGGCTACACGCCCAGCCATTTCCACAACACTAATGCACCCATCCAATCACCATTCTTCCACCCGCACCACAGATGCCAATATCCAACCACAATTTACCTATACCCTCTACCTAACACTTACACTACCCGCCCCGGGTATTCGTGATGGGGGTCCACTCTTCCCCCATTCACACCTTAGCACCATCCACTCCACTCCATAGTTTCCACCATACTCACTCCACTACTATCCATTCCAATACTCCAGATATTCCACACTACCATTTATTCCATACACCTGTTCCTCATACCTGTTGTTGCACACCTGTGCAATCATACCTGGTGCCACCTGCACCCTCCTTCCTTCCTGGACCATTTGGTCATTACAATACACCTCACCATCACCATCACTCAAACACTGCTCCATACACCTGTTCAGTTGCACACCTGTGCAATCACACCTGTTCCTTACACACTTTTCACAATACACTTCTATACATCTCCAACACTCGGCATCATCTCATCTAACTACTCCCCTCTGAAACTTGCGTTTCCCAGTCGCCCCTTTAAACTATTGCGCTCCCACGTCATTATCATCCAACCTACCCTCTCTATGTCCCCAGCTACCTGTCCAATGTAGCTACCTAACCTTACCGTTACCTAAGGTCATCTCTCTAGATCCCTACACACGATATATCCTAACCCTCCCGGGCTAGTTTTCACTGCCATCAACCCCATAAATCTAGTGCTCCTTTGCCCCCCTCTGTGAGGGATGACAGAGTTGCCATCCCACCACATCGGGGACGTTCCACTACCAATTTTGCTCACCAAATTTCAGCCAATCAAAAATTTGCCAATCATCTGCCAATCACTGTACCATTACCAATCATCACTCTGCCAATCCTTTTGCCAATCATCAAATTTTGTTTTTTCTAATTTCGGGTCCAGACCACTATCCTCATCATCACAGTCTACTTACTAATGCCTCTCGGTGCGCCAATTCACTTCCAAAGCTCGGCTTCGTAAAGCCGAGCAATGAATGCGGGTTGTTTTGTGCCAGCGGCTGGATACGTCCCGCATTCGGTGCAGGGACGGGGGCTTACCCGGGCCGAGATCCCACGCACCACCTCGGCACGGAGCCATCCCATGGCCTGATCTCGACCTGCCGGAACGTCTCAACAAAAAGGGGTCGCCATGACGACCCTTCCTATCGGGCTGCCCGCTCCACCTAGCGGAGCACGGACGCGGCCGTTCTAAACGCGGCCCAGCGTGGATCACGTACGGCGGTCCTTTCGAACCCGCCGTGGTTCGGATCCCCGCTGGTCCTCGCGGCACGCGAAGCTGCCCGACGCGCACCGAGGGCCCGATTCGGCTATAAGTCGTTCTAACCTCTAACCCGGTTACCGTCGATGCCTCACCTGCATGCTTACACCCCGCAGCCCGTTCCTTGCTCATACATCCAGCTGTTCCCATGCTCCTCGTCATTGCACCTTCTCTAACACACCCAGGTACACTCATTCCGCTCACAGACTTGGTCACACACCTGACCACCGAACACCTTGGCACACATTCGTCGTTCGCACACCTCACCAACACACCTCTTCGCGCCCCCTCCTCGGTCACCTCCTCTGTGACAATCACAGGTGTGCTCTCACTCGCACACCCAACCACGTGCCTCACTACCAACTCAAGTGTGCATTCCCACACACGCTCTACCATTCCAGGTGTGCTTCCTTCCATTCCAGGTGTACATCCTCTCTCACCTGTCACAACCAACTCACGCTCCGTGTCACTCTTACCACTTTTACCACCACTCTTGACAGCGCACTCACCCTTAATCTCGACAGCGCACTCTTTCCTCATGCACCTGTCCGTTACACACCTTTCTCGCGCACCCTCTTGCGCACACTCTCCCGTTACATCCTCTGTAACACTCACCACAGGCGTGCATTCTCCCTTACTCGCGACCGCGCGCTCTTTCCCCATGCACCCGTCCGTTACACACCATTCTCGCGCATCCTCTTGCGCACACTCTCCCGTTACATCCTCTGTAACACTCACCACAGGCGTGTATTCTCCCTTACTTGCGACCGCGCACTCTTTCCTCATGCACCCGTCCGTTATACACCTTTCTCGTGCACACTCTTGCGCACACTCTCCCGTTACATCCTCTGTAACACTCACCACAGGCGTGCATTCTCTTGTTACATCCTCTGTAACTCTCCTCACTACGCGCTTCCATGTGCCCCCCCCGCACACGCGCTACGACCAACTCACTCTCGACAGCACACTCACTCCTTGGCGTGCACTTTTTCCTCACACACCCCATGGTCGGACATTCTCGCACACCTCCTCTTTCGCACACCAGACCTGTCGCACACTTCACCAATGGCCTCTCACGAACACCCGGATCCAAATCAACCCCCAAGCCGACTGAAGCTCCCCTCACATCATGTACATTTCCTCGTATATCGCCACTCACCTTGGCACCTCGTCTCCGCACCTCCTTCGCCACCTGCAAACTCTTTATTTGGTTAGTGAGCACACCATTATGAGTTGAGCACCGACCTTGTACATATTCCATCACCTCCTCCTGTATTTCTCTCTTAGTTTCTGTCCGTCTCTTCTTAATTTCACTCACCTCTTCTTCCACTTCCTCTAATTTTTGCTTCACCTCTTTTATTTCCCGATGCGTCTCCTCAAGTTCGTCGTCTAAGGCTATCTTGACCGTCTCTATGTGCGTCCTCACCTCTCGGTCCTTCGTCTCCATTACCTCTGTCACCTCGTCCAACCTCGTTGTCAGTCCCTCACGTACCATCTGACATTGCCTCTGTGTCGCTATTAAGTCCTTTTTTATGTCGTTTTGTGTCGCTTTTAACCCTCCTAGTACCGCAGTGTTCCTTTGAACCTGCTCCACTAACTCCGTCTGTCCCACCGTCAGCTGTTCCACCTCCTCCGTCAGATCTTCTATTCCCCCCTGTAACCTAGCCGTTCCATTTCTCACCTCTTTCTCTATACGCTTTTCTCCTCGCGTACCCCCGAGACCTCCTCACTTACACCTCGTCGTATCTCCTCTTTCATCTCCTCCCTCTCTTTTGTAGATGCCACCCTCATCTGTCCCAATTCATCCCTTTGAGCATCCAGTTTGGTTTCTACCCCGATCTTCACCTCCTCTATCTGCTCTCCCATTTGTTTAATTTCTCGGGCGGATTGTTCCCCTATCTCCCGCAATTTGCCTTCCATCCTATTTTCTAACCCCCTTAACCCATTCTTCACCCCTTCTATCCCATTGTCTAACCCCTCAAATTTCTTGTCTAACCCCTCAAATTGTTTGTCTAACCCCTCAAATTGTTTGTCTAACCCCTCAACGGTACCCCTCGCTTCGTCCCTCATTGCTCCCATCATTCTGCTTTCCATTTTCTCACTATCAGCCCTCCTTCTGTCTTCCATTTGTTCCATACTGTCGTTTTTTTTCTGCATTTCCACCATGAATTGGGCCATGAAGGCTTGCATTTGGACCGCGCTCATTGGTTCCGCGGCCGTGGCCCCCTCAACCACGTGCGCGAGAGCGCCATTTTGTGCGCCTGATACCCCCTCAACCACACCTTCTTTACTCTCCTCCACCCTTTCCTCCACATACATTTCCCCGAGGTCCTGGGTCGATTCTACCCCGTCTATCTGTATGTCTCCCACCGGCATCCCTTCGCCTTGACCAGCCATGGCGCGATTTCAAAATTCGGGTTTTGCTTTACAACACAAATTTCCAGCAGCTTGTAATTTTGAGCGCGTTAAGCGCGCTTCGGGTCCGTATCTCACTCCCCGACACCAATTTGTTACGGTCCGCGGATTAGATGTTACTTTTACCGAGCGGAGGTAACCGTGGCCGAACAGTTTTTTCCCCCGACTCACCCGATTCACCCAGACGTTGGCCGTATCGCGCCACAGCTACTCAATGGGGAAAAGACTAAGACGACGAATGCAAAGAGGAAGAAGGAGACGTACAGAAGAGTAACGGGGTTTATTATTATTTACACACATAAGCAAAAAGAGCAGTCACGATTATTTACAGGGGACATGAGACGCAGGTGACACAGTGCAAATGACTAGCTTACCTAACAGGCTTAAATAATACCCAGGACAGAACAAACGAAGACACAGACTCACACGGGGAATTGCAGACTGGATTGGCTGGAAGGAGGAATGTTCAGCTTGGACCACAAGCTGGAAGGCTTGGCAGGGCGCACAGCAAGCCGGGCCTCGTCAGGCTGGGAGCGAGCAGGGCGACGGCGGCACGCGTATCTCGCTGCACGCGGCCGGGGCTGGTTGTCGCTCCACGTCTCGGGCTCTTTTGGGTCCTCCACTTCTTTCTCCCAAATCGTCTGACGCGTCTTTCTCTCCTTGCGCACTTGTCTCTCTGAAGGTCGTCTCTTTTTCAGACTCAGAACTCTCTGCTTGGGGAACGTCCCGCAGCGGGTTATATATGCCCCGCCCCTCAACCTTTGCGAACCTCCTTGATCTTTCTTGCCACACCCTCTCGAAGTCCAACCCCTTGTTTGTGGTTGGTTGAGTGGGGCTTACTCACTCCTCCCCTCTCTGACGAGGTGGGGACCCGCCTTTCTTCCCCAACCCTGCCTCGTGGCCAATGGCGGCTTTGGAGGCGATATAAATGGCCAATCGAGGCTTGGCAATTATGAAAGGGGGAAATGGAGGTTTTTGGGAATGGGAATGAAGGGTACACAACTCTGGAGGCGGGAGGGGCCATATCCAACAATGTTACACAACAATTTCCAATACAATACAATTTTAAAAATGCCATCCTCATATCCGCAACAATATACACAGTCACGTGAAAAAGTAAGTACACCCCATGTAAAGTTTTGACTTTTTCAACTTATTTCAACATACAGCTATTTGATCTTCATGTCAACAATATTGATAGGTAAAGGTGATATAATATAACAAATATAATAATAATAATAATAATTCATTTATTTTGTATAGCGCTTTTCAAGAAGCCCAAAGGCGCTTTGACAGAGTGGAAAACATAATGCATAACAAATGATGATATCATGAAATATCATGAAACATTTACATTTTGTATTCCATTGCATAATTTAAATAAACATAAATACAAATTTTGCATGTGGAAAAAGTAAGTACACCCTTACATTTATCACTTCTTCAAATACCTAAAATTAGAATCAGGTGCACCTAAAATTAGAACATGATTCTAATTGATTAGAACAATTGGAAATGGTGGAAATGGAAAGGTGGAAATGATTAGAACATCGTTGGAGAGGATCTTGGAGGAACCTGTCTTATTTAAACCTCAGACATTTAGTTTGGTTTGCTCTTTGTTGTTGAAGTGTGTGGCGTCACCATGCCTAGATCAAAAGAGCTCTCTCAGGCTTTCAGAAAGAAGGTTATAGATGCCTACGAGTCTGGGAAGGGATGTAAAAAGATCTCCAAACAATTTGAAATCAATCATTCGACTGTCCGGAAGATCATCTACAAGTGGAAAAGATTCCAAACAACTGCCAACTTGTTCAGGCCAGTCCGCCCCAGCAAGTTCAGCCCGAGAGCAGACCGCAAGATGCTGAAAAGTCTCTAAGAACCCCAGAATGTCATCACGGGACCTACAGGTAGCTCTTACCACTGTTGATGTCAAAGTGCACGAGTCTACCATTAGAAAGAGGCTGCACAAATTTGATCTACATGGGAGGTGTGCCAGGAGGAAACCTTTGCTGTCCAGAAAGAACATCAGTGCAAGACTAAAGTTTGCCAATGAACATCTAGGCAAAGACCAGCACTACTGGAACAATGTAATCTGGACAGATGAGTCAAAGGTAGAGCTCTTTGGCCACAGTACCAGAAGACATGTTTGGCGAAAACCAAAGACAGCATTTGACCACAAGAACCTGATACCAACTGTAAAGCATGGTGGTGGAAATATTATGGTTTGGGGCAGCTTTGCTGCATCAGGGCCTGGGCAGATAACCATTATAGAATCCACTATGAATTCTCCATTGTACCAGAGGGTGCTTGAGGATAATGTGAGGCCATCTGTCGGAAAGTTGAAGCTCAACCGAAGGTGGACCTTGCAACATGACAATGACCCTAAACATACCAGTAAATCCACCAAGGAATGGCTGAAAAGAAATAAATGGAGGGTTCTGGAATGGCCAAGTCAAACCCCGGATCTAAATCCCATCGAGATGTTGTGGGGGGATTTGAAACGAGCTGTGCATGCAAGAAACCCCTCAAACATCACACAGCTGAAAGAATTCTGCATGGAGGAGTGGGCAAAAATTTCTCCTAGTCGATGTCAGAGACTGGTAGACAGTTATAAGAAACGCCTACGAGGTTGTTTCTGCCAAAGGGGGCAATACCACCTGTCAGAGCCAAGGGTGTACTTCCTTTTTCCACATGCGAAATTTGCATTTATGTTTATTTAAATTATACAATGGACTACAAAATGTAATGTACTTACTTTTTCACGTGACTCTATATATATATATACACCGTATAAAACTGTGTGTGTGTGTGTGTGTGTGTGTGTGTGTGTGTGTGTGTGTGTGTGTGTGTGTGTGTGTGTCCGTGTGTGTGTGTCCGTGTGTGTGTGTCCGTGTGTGTGTCCGTGTGTGTGTGTCTGTGTGTGTGTGTGTGTGTGTGTGTGTGTGTGTGTGTGTGTGTGTGTGTGTGTGTGTGTGTGTGTGTGTGTGTGTGTGTCCCTTCATAAGGCGAGGTTTTAAAGGCTTTGAGTAGTCTTTAGGATGGTTTTGAGAGGGGGGTTTAAGGGGCAATCTTTGAACACGACTATGTATCCACCGGTTAAAAGACTGAGGACCCAGAAGACCCAATGGACCCCAAACACTCAAAATACCCTGTAGTGTGTAGACTGTTAAAAACACAAAATACCATGAAGACCTAGAAGTCCCCAAAGGCCCAAAAGACAGAAAAGTCATTGAAAACCCAATTGACCTCAAACACCCAAAATACCCCGAAGACTTAAATTCCCCAAAGACCCATAAAGACCCCAAAGACCCAAAATACACCAAATACCCTTAAAGACCCAAAATACTGCAAAGATGCAAAAGACCCCCAAAGACCCTTAAATACCCAAAAGACCACGAACACCCAAAATACCCCAATGACCCTTAAA
>NC_136271.1:26166603-26399103 GCF_964187855.1 Myxine glutinosa | reverse complement strand
AAAAAATTCACGCGTGTGCATTAGGATCACCTACATACGTGCACCAATCAACGCCTCCCGAGCTTCTTTTTTTGACGCACGAAAAATAAAGGTCGGATACTTTTTGAACACAGTAGTATTCATATATAAAAATATATACATACTTTATATTTCTTCAAAATGTTATTACCCAGATCAAATGTGCTGGCTTCATGGCCTAATGGATAAGCATCAGACTCCCAAGCTGGGGAGTGCAAGTTCGAGTCCCATCTGGGTTGAATAATTTTTTTCTTCTCATTTTTAAAAGTATTTTATATTGTCTTGAATAATCAAATGGAGGCACATAGTACCGCTCCCTTAATATGCAATACATCTGGCAAATAAAATGCATTTCCTTCTTCATGCAGGTGTATCACTCCAAACCCTTTATATGAACTTTTCTCGAGCATTACTTGGTTCCTCCTAAGAACGCAAGGGTAGTACAGCATGCACACGAGATTTTTTGAATGTCCCTTCTTTTCTATTGTTCGACATTTCTATGGAATGTCCCTTCTTTTCTCTACTGTAGCACATGGCACATACCCTTGTATAAAGGGGCCTTTTCTATGCCCCTGACATTTTACCCAATAATATATATATATACCAGTCATTATGCGACTCCATACCGTCAGTGGGGAACCACCATTTAGGTGTCCCATACAGCTACTGTTGCACCTTAATGGAGCAATAAGCATCGCCTGCCATACGGCAACATTATCTCTGGTATCCACTCACTATATGGAGTGTGTATATATATATATATATATATATATATATATATATATATATATATATATATATATATATATGCATAATGACTGGTATATAAGCAAACGCTTTTCAAAGTCACAAGTGTATGCAGGACTCGCTGCGTTGCCCTGATGAAGCTCCAATAAGGGCGAAACCAGGTCGGTAACTGAGTTTTGCATACACTTGTGACAGTATCTGAATTAACATCTATAAAATGACGCACTGCGAGATGGCTCCTCCGGAGCTTGGCAGGCAAGGCGGACACAAGTGGCAGTGACGTCACGGCGTTCGCTCATTAGCTTGGAGCACTAAATTATATATACTATTATATGTATATATAGAGGAATATGGATATTAATTCTAATGAGAATTTGGATATTAATTAAGTGTATGTTAATTATATTAAGTTAATGTGATGGACCAAGTGAATTAAAGGAATTTTGAGATGGTCTGGGTGTGCTGGGGTACAGAGGGGAAGAATAGAGATTAGCAGATACACTATCACTCCAAAGGTCGTAGGGCACCCTTTTACATTTGTGAGGATTTCTCATGCATGTATCCGATTAGCATAACCATGAATATCATCAAAATACAGTGTACATAGTCAAGGAATGGCCTTGTGCTCAGTTTCTGAGGAAGAGGTAACGAGTTCCAATGAGGAATGATAAATCTGCTGTCAGAGAGTGGGTAACTACAGGACAATTTGGACCATTATAGCCATCCCCAATTCAGCTATGTGTCATGTTGTCACAAAGACGAGAGGCGTCACCAACTCTGAGCGTTAATCGTACAGACCATTGACTATTACTCAAGAAGGAAAAGAGCCCTGTTATATATTAATTGTTAGATCAAATAGACATGACTTTGATCTCATCAAGCATCCACAATGTGATGAAATCATTTAAGGGCTCATTGATACCGGTAATTAAAGAAAAACTTTTTTTTTTTTTAGTTACAACTCTACAACAATTAGTTTATAGAGCATTGAGCCTCAAATTCCATAGAGTAGCATAGAAGGACACACCAACCTTTTATTAATGTGGTCACATTGTGTGGTGCAATGAACCAGTATCCTTAGGCTTTGAAATGTGGAATCGTGTTTTGTGGAGTGGCTAGTGTAAGTGCACATTCATGCCAAGGTCTGATGACAGGGTCGATAGGATGTTTGAACACAATCAACAACCACAAAATCTGGAAGATCTATGCGTTGTATGACTTGAGGAATGGTGGAGAAAATACATATGAAAGAACAAAGGTTAAGCTGCTGATCAATTATGATTAGGCTCGACCTCAACACTGACTGAAATTTAGTGCACGCACTACAAAGGGTATCCACCATATAAAACGCTTCTTTTTTGGGGGGTTTCGTTTACTTAGTCGAGGCTTGTATAAGAGCTAACACACGTAATAAAGGGAGTGGGAGACAAGAGGGGGAGAGAGAGAGAGAGGCAACCACAACAACAGGTCGAGAACAGCGACCTCAGAAGATCTGTGTAAAGGAGAGGGCTGGGGTGGGGTACACGGGATAATAAAGATGGACACTACGAGGACTTTCAGGAAAGAAAACGGAATTTGAAGGAGGTAGATTTGGTGTGGATTAACGGGGCAAAGAAAGATCAAGGTTTTGGATTGGGAAATGTAAGAGATGGTGGTGGACAGCTGTTTTGAAGACCTGGATGGAGGATTGGGATTGAAGATAGTGTGGGAGTTTGTTCCAGAAGCAGGAAAATAAGAGGAAGGAAAGGGTGAAGGTGAGCAGGGAGTCTTGCTTTTGGCACTTTAACCAGAAGAAGGTTACTGGCAGACCTTGTGTGTCCTGCAGGGACAGAGCACAGACAGAGCAGGGGGTACAAGGCTGGATAGGAGTTGGTAGAAGACAGAAAGATCCCCTACCTGTCTGCGGTGAGAGAGAGAAAGGCCCTCAGAATCAGCTTCATCACGGGAGATACCGATGATCCTGGAAGCTTTTATTTCTACAGTGTGAAGCCGAGCTAGGTGTGAGGCAGGTTCACCAGGCCAGAGGGGTGATAAAGTACTCCATCAAACTGCGGATGAAAGCTTTGTATGTGGTGAACAGCTCAGTCGTGCCAAGGAATGACTTTGCACGGTGGAGGATGCCCAGTCGGCGACTGGCTTTGGTGGCCATCTTGGAAATGTGGCTTTCCCAGGTTGACTGTGATGAGAGGAAGTCCGCAAGCCATGCATGGAAATTTTCATGGATACCATAAGAGGAGAGTTTGGTGAGTGGAGCGGGGTGACAGACCGTATCGAATGCACGAGATATGTCAAGGGAGACGGCTCTGATTTCCTGTTTGGTGTTGAGGACCTCCATCAATTGTTGAGACAGCAGAAGCAGCATGTCCAGAGTAGAGTGGCCTCGTCTGAATCCAAATTGATGACCGAAGATCAAGCCATTGGAGAAGAGGAAGGATTTCATGTCAGAAGTGATAATGGATTTCATGACCTTGCTGGTGATTGGGAGCAGGCTGATTGATCTATAGTTCCAAGGATCTGTTTTGCACCTTTTTTGTGTAAAGCGGTGATGTTGGTTGATTTCCAAGCAGATGGCAGATGACCTTGAGCAAAAAAGAGAGTAAAGAGAACAGAGAGAGGGTACGATAGAGCGACAGAGCAGGATTTTAGGACCCGTGGGCTGATTCCGGTTGGTCCAGTTGCAGAATCAGAGTCAAGGTTTTTTTTTTTTTTTTTTTTTTTTTTTTTTTTTTTTTTTTTTTTTTTTTTTTTTTTTTTTTTTTTTTTTTTTTTTTGTATACAATATCGAGGCTCGTGAAAGAGCGAACATTAATCACATGAACACACAGAAAGACAAACCGACACATAAAACATATAACATAGGGAGCGGTAGACAAGATGGGGAGAGAGGGGGAAGGACACAAACACAACATTTGAGAGCAGGGACCGAGAGACATGGAGACATCGAGAGATCTGAGAGAGGGCGAGGGCTTTGGGGGGGGGGGGCGTGGGAAGGGGGCAGTGGGAGAGGTATAAAACATATGGACACTGCCAGGACTTCCAGGAAAGAAGTTGGAATTTCAAACAAGGTGGATCTGGGGTGAATTAGCGGGGGTAGAAAAGATCAAGGTTTTGGATGGGGGAAGATAAGAGATGGTGGTGAACAGCTGTTTTAAAGACCTGGAGGGAGGAGTGGGATTGAAGGGAGTGAGGGAGTTTGTTCCAGAGGCGGGAGAAAAGAGGAATGAAAGAGTGAAGGTGAGCGGAGAGCCGAGATTTCGGCAGTTTAACCATCAGAGGGTTGCTGGCAGATCTTGTGCGACCTGTAGGAATATTTGGGGGACAGAGCACAGAGAGAGCTGGGGGTGCAAGGCCGGAGAGGAGTCGGTAGAAGACAGAAAGACCACCTACCTGCCTGCGGTGAGTGAGTGAAAGGCCCTCAGAGATAGCTTCATCGCGGGAGATTCCAATAATTCTGAAAGCTTTGGTTTCAACAGCGTGAAGCCGAGCTAGGTGTGAGGCAGGAGCACCGGCCCATAGGGGAGAACAGTATTCCATTGAGCTGCGGATGAAAGCCTTGTATGTGGTGAGGAGCTCAGGTGTGCCGAGGAAGGACTTCGCACGACGGAGGATGCCCAGTCGGCGACTGGCTTTGGAGGCCAGCTTGGAAATGTGGTTTTCCCAAGAAAGATCATGGCAGATAGTGAGACCCAAAATCTTGAGCGATAGAACTTCTTGGAGAGGATTGTTGAGAAAGTAGATGGGAGGGTTGTCCAGTCGATCTTTTCGGAGAGACATAGTAAGAGTGTGAGATTTGTCAGGATTGAAAGACATGTTCCACTTGTTTGACCAGTCTGTGATTTTGTCCAGGTCTTCAGAGAGTGAGGAGGCAGCAGACTGCCGATCTGAGGGAAGAGGAATGGAGCGGCAGAGAGTGGAGTCATCAGCAAAGAGATAGAGAGGATTTTCGAGAGAGTCAGAGAGATCATTGATGAAGACCAGAAAAAGCACGGGGCCCAGAACACTGCCTTGGGGAACTCCAGCCTGAACAGGAAGAGGAGATGAGAGAAACCCATTCAGGGCCACACGTTGACGACGACTAGAGAGGAAGTCCGCCAGCCATGCGTGGAGATTTCCATGGATACCAAAGGAGGAGAGTTTGGTGAGCAGAGCGGGGTGCCAGACCGTGTCGAAGGCACGTGATATGTCGAGGGAGACAGCTCTAATTTCCTGTTTGGCATTGAGGACCTCCATCCATTGTTGAGACAGCAGAAGCAGCATGTCCAGAGTAGAGTGACCTGGTCTGAAACCAAATTGATGATCAGAGATCAAGCCATTGGAGAAGAGGAAAGATTTCATATCAGAAGCAATGATGGATTCCATGACTTTGCTGATAATTGGGAGAAGGCTGATTGGTCTGTAGTTGCTAGGATCTGTTTTTGCACCTTTTTTGTGCAAAGCGGTGATGTTGGCTGATTTCCAAGCAGATGGCAGTTGACCTTGAGCAAAAGAGAGGGTGAAGAGAACAGAGAGAGGGTGAGATAGAGCAGCAGAGCAGGATTTTAGGACCCGTGGGCTGATGCCGTCGGGTCCAGTTGCAGAATCAGAGTCGAGGGTTGACAGAAACTTTTCCACCTTGTCAGGAGGAAAGGACACGGAGTCCAGGAGCAGCAGGGTACGACTGGGTATGGTGGGTACAGAGAGGGATGGGTTTGGGACACAAGATTTAGAGGCAAACACAGAGTTGAGGCATTCAGCTTTTTCACGTGCGGAGTCAGCTGTGTAGCCGTTTGAGGTAAGGGAGGGGATGGAGGGGGAACAAACACCAGAAACGGATTTGACCAGACGCCACCAGGATTTGGAAGAGGGAGACAGATAAGAGAGTTCGGTCTTGAGAACGGAGAGATATTGTTTCCTGGCTCTCCTGAGGGTGGACACACACTTGTTTCGGGCTTTGTGAAAGGAAATGAGATTTCCTTCCGTTGGATTTGCTTTCCAGGAGACGAAGGCAAGTTGTTTCTGGGCAACAGCCTCACCACAAGATTCCGTGTACCATGGACGGGAGGAAGGGTATGACAACTGAAGACGAGATGGGATAAATCTGTGCATGAGAGAGAGCAATTTACTTTGGAAGAATTCCCAGGATGAGTTGATGTCAGAGGTGGTAGAGATGGGAGACCAGTCCAGATGATTGATGGCTGCTTGAAGACCGTGCCAGTTGGCCTGAGTGAAATGCCAGACTCGTCGACGCTGAGCAGGCTCCCTGAGGATGGTCAGAGAGATGTCCACTTTAACAAGGACATGATCAGATGATCCGATCGGAGCAGAAGAAGAGCAGCAGACATTTTCAGGGAAGTTAGTCATAACCAAGTCCAGAAGAGAAGATGTTCCGTTGACTGAGATCCGGGTCGGGAAATTGACAGATTGTGTCAGTCCCAGTGAGTCGCAGAAGTCCTTTGCTGAGGAGCCATGGCTGGTGAGAGAGGTACCCACACCCAGCCAACTGGCATGATGACAGTTGAAATCACCACATATGAGGAAGAGAGAGTTGGGATGAGTAGATAGAAGTTGGTCCATATCATCAGACAGCGAGATGTAGATGGAGTCATCACTGTTTGGTGGACGGTACAACACACATATGAACAAGAGGTGGGAGCGAAGGGGAAGCCGTAGCCAGAGGTATTCCTGGGGGTGAGGTGGAGAGAGTGCAGTGCAGGGCGAGTGAGGAAGAGAGTTTTTGATAAAGATAGCAACCCCGCCTCCAGGACGAGGCTCAGGTCTATCATACCGGAGGAGGGAGTAGCCCGGGAGAGATACTATGGAATCAGAGACATCATAAAGGAGGAAAGTTTCTGTTAAGCAGATCACGTCTGGTTTGACAGAAGCAACCTGTATGGAGAGATCAGTTAAGTTTGAACGAAGGCCCCGGATGTTTGAGGTCCATACCGTTAATGAAGAGGAAGGGGGAGCATCAGATACAGAACAGGGGGGAGGAGGGGTAGGGTAAGATGTGGAAGAGGTGGAAGAGGTAGGGAGAGCTGTTGAAGGTGTGTCAGAGATTTCAGAATAGCTCGGAGAAAGGGAAGGATGGGGTGGACAAAAGGTTTGATGGTGATTGGGTGAGCCACAATGAGGTGTTATTTGAGGAGGGGGAAGAGCGAGGCAGAAGGTTGGGGGAGATGGAGGTGAGAGTTTGAAGGGGGAAGAAGCGGGGAGGACGCTTTGAGGAGGGGGAGTGAGCGGGGGGAAATTGAGAAGCAATGAGGGTGGGGAGATTTGAAGGGGAGGGGTGAGGGGGGAGTTTGGGAGGGAAGGGACAAGGGGAGGGATTTGAAAGGGATGGGATATGGGGGAGATTTGGAGGGGAGGGGTGAGGCAGGAGTCTAGGAGGGGAGGGGCGAGGGGGCGTCTTGGCGGGGAGGGGTGAGGGAGTAGTTTAGGAGGGAGGGGGCAAGGGGGGAGATTTGAAAGGGATGGTTGATGGGGAAGATTTGGAGGGGAGGGGTGATGGGGAAGATTTGGAGGGGAGGGGTTATGGGGAAGATTTGGAGGGGAGGGGTGAGATTGGATTTTTGAAAGTGTACGATTTATGGGAAACGAACATTTATTGCAAAATGAGTTTCTTGTGACCTTCGAGTTAAAAATACGTTTAAGGACGCTGGATGGAGGATGGAGTGCAGGAGAGTTTAGGGAATGTAGAACAAAGGCACTATAGGAGATGGATATTTTTTTTGGGATGAATTGATTTGGTGAGCAAGTCGAAAGCAGCCTTTTAAAGAAGAAGAAGAAAAAGGTGTTATAAAATATGACGGAATACATAACTTGAGGGGAAAGTGTAAACATTGAAGGTTAATGAGTGAAAACTATCTGGGGAAATGGGGGAGAAACACGTGGTCGAAGAACGAACGAACGAATAAGAATGAATAAACGAATGAGAACAGAGAAGGAAATGTTGTTTTTTTTTTTGTTTTTTTTTGAGTTGAGATTTACACAAGGAAGTAGGCTATGGGTGAAAAGACTGGGAATACAGAGAACGAAAGTTATTGGATCACAAACGACGGACCACTGAGAGAAAACAAAGCCTCAAGGTTGTACAGTGCACACTGTACAAGGCCTTGCTCGCGACACGGCAAACAGACGATCAATTTATGAAAGATAAACACCGAGAAACAACCAAAGTTGCACACAATAACTTCACACACCGAAAGATAAATACAGTTTCGACAAAATACAATTGTGAACAGACTTAACTTCGAAAAACGTAGAGACCGTGTGGAGCTTCGAAAATCCCTGCCGCCGTCTCCAAGATCTCGCGAGATCTCGATCGTGACCCCAAAATCGATCTCGATCTCGCGAGGTTTGACAGAAACTTCTCCACCTTGTCAGAAGAGAAGGGTACAGAGTCTAGGAGCAGCTGGGTTTGATCCACAAAGAAAAATGAAATTGAAACATTTTACCTGGTACCAGGAAGACGATATGGGTAAGACGTGGAGGTGTATATAAGCAGTTGGTTGGTAGCGAGGTAGCAATTTCCTTCATATGCCTTTTTATACCTATTATTACTGGTAGCAATTACCATTATGTTTCCAGGTTGTCATCCAGCTCTCCGTCCGTCCGTCCTTCCGTGATAGGTTTTTGTTTCCACAATAACTTGAGAACGGTGAAAGGAATTTTAGTCAATCTTGGTGCAGGTATGTATAATGAGGTAAAAATTAACTGATTCGATTTTGGGGTCACGAGGTCAAAGTCTGGTGTCGGTCTATAACTAGAGAATGGCTGAAGTGATCTAATTCAAATGTGGTACAGGTATGTATAATGATGTAAACATGAACTGATTAAATTTTGGGGTCAAAAGGTCAGAGTTCATGTCAGGTAAAAATGTGCTAACTTGTGCACAGCTGAATGGATTAAAATCAATCTTGATACAAGTATTATCCTGTAATAATGTGGGCGGAGGCAAATCAGTTAATGTTGTGACATCGAAGAGTGCCGTTCTAGTTTATTTATTTTTTTATTATTGAAGGTTAGGTAGAAGAAGAGAAAAGCAAACGCTTGAAGAAAATAATTTGGAGCTCTTGTAGAAGTAGGATATACCTTCACGATTAGAGTGGGTATGCAGAGTGGAAATGGCGAAAATTGAGGAGGATGGAAGAGGAAGTACAAGTAGAAGTATAAGTGGGGGAAGTGAAATGTTTGGAATAAGGAATTGATTTTTTTTTTTTGTAAGACTCTAAACAGGGGTTATAATTGGGAGGATTTGAAGGAGAAATAAGGGAACTGGGGAGAAAACAAAAAGGCTGAAGGTAGTAGGGAGAAAAGACCATGAAAAAGTTGATTGTGGACTCGAACTAGGAAAATGTTGGTTGGCCTCATGACCCGGCACGAAAAGTCCGACAAATACTTACAAATTGGCAAAAGTTTTAAAACAAAAACCTAACTAGAAGCACCCAGTAAACACAGAGACAGCAAAATAACAGCAAAAAGTTGACAAAACCACCTGGAGAACTTATCTTTGAGGAATTTGGCACAGCTGAAAACGGCATGACACACCTCAAGGAACCGGAACCCAAAGTATCCCAAAATTTCTGTTTGTACAGATGCCTGTCCTCCTTCACAAGGGTAGGTTTTAAAGGCCAATCTTTTAATAATAATGTGTTTTCACTACGGTCTATTTTGAGGATAAAACAAACGCGAAAAACATTTTCCATAAACGAGTAATTATGTCTCTTCTATTGGAAATGTCGATGGTGGCTTGCAAACCAAGCTTCAAGGGTGGTGTACAGAAGCGTTAAAAAAAAAAAACAATAATACAAGGCGCAGGGAGGTGAAATTCGCTGCATGTGATGTGCATCTTGCGCAGAGTAAAACGAGTGTTCATTTACGTCTGAAGGATATCTAATAAATAAAGAAGATATAAGCACACCTGACACTAGTCCGAGGCTTCAGACTTTGGAATGCTCACGAGGTTGCACTGTGGAATAAACTGTTCCAACCCATAATTTTTGACCGGCGTTTTACTAGTTTTCATAATAATCGACCACTGGAGCAGTTCGTTTCCAGACCTCAATTTTGAATTGTGCAAATTTTCTTCACTGGTCTGAGTCATTGTAAATATATAACTGGAGAAAGTAGACAGTTAAAGAACGAAACCTGAGAACAACTTGCTTTCGCATCCTGGAAGGCAAATCCAACGGAAGGAAATGTCATTTCCTTTCACAAAGCCCGGAACAAGTGTGTGTCTACCCTCAGGAGAGCCAGGAAACGATATCTCTCGACTCTCAAGAATGAACTCTCAAACCTGCCTCCCTCTTCCAAATCCTGGTGGCATCTTGTCAAATCTGTTTCTGGTGTTTGTTCCTCCTCCATCCCCTCCCTTACCTCAAACGTCTACACAGCTGACTCCGCACGTATAAAAGCTGAATGCCTCAACTCTGTGTTTGACTCAAAATCTTGTGTCCCAAACCCGTCCCTCACTGTAACCACCATACCCAGTCGTACCCAGCTGCTCCTGGACTCTGACAAGGTGGAGAAGTTTCTGTCAATCCTCGACTCTGATTCTGCAACTGGACCAGATGGCATCAGCCCACGGGTCCTAAAATCCTGCTCTGCCGCTCTTTCACACCCTCTCTCTGTTCTCTTCACCCTCTCTTTTGCTCAAGGTCATCTGCCATCAGCTTGGAAATCAGTCAACATTACCGATTTACACAAATAATGTGTAAAAACAGATCCTTGCAATTACAGACCTTCTCCCAATTATCAGCAAAGTCATGGAATCCATCATTGCTTCGGACATCAAATCTTTCCTCTTCTCCAATGGCTTGATCTCTGACAATCAATTTGGTTTCAGACCAGGTCACTCTACTCTGGACATGCTGCTTCTGCTGTCTCAACAATGGATGGAGGTCCTCAATGTCAAACAGGAAATTAGAGCTGTCTCCCTTGACATATCACGTGCCTTCGATACTTTCTGGCACCCCGCTCTGCTCACCAAACTCTCCTCCTATGGTATCCATGGAAATCTCCATGCATGGCAAGCGGACCTCCTCTCTAGTCGTAGTCAATGAGTGGCCTTGAATGGGGTTCTCTCATCTCCCCTTCCTGTTCAGGCTGGAGTTCCCCAAGGCAGTGTTCTGGGCCCTGTGCTTTTTCTGGTCTTCATCAATGATCTCTCTGACTCTCTTGAAAATACTTTTTTCTTTCCTGGAAGTTCCAGCAATGTCCATGTGTTTTATACTCCCCTCCCCCTGCCTTCCCATGCCTCCTCCCCACAAGCCCGCTCCCTGCCACAGATCTTCCGATGTCCCTGTTCTCTGCTGTTGTACTTGTGTGCTTCCCTCTCTCTCTCCATCTTGTCTCCCGCTCCCTTTTTTGCATGTTTTGTGTCCGTTTTTTTTTTGTGATTGATGTTGGCTCTTACACGAGCCTCGATCTTGTATACAAACAAAAAAAAAAAAAAAATTTCCTTGCTGATGACTCCACTCTCTGCCGCTCCGTTCCTCGTCCCTCAGATCGGCAGTCTGCAGCCTCCTCACTCTGCAGACCTGGATAAAATCACAGACTGGTCAAACAAGTGGAACATGTCTTTCAATCCTGACAAATCTCACGCTCTTGCTATGTCTCTCCGAAAAGAACGACTGGACAACCCTCCCATCTACTTTCTGAACAATCCTCTCCAAGAAGTGCTGTCACTCAAGCTTTTAGGTCTCATTATCTGCCATGATCTTTCCTGGGAAAACCACATTTCCAAGCTGGCCTCCAAAGCCAGTCGCCGACTGGGCATCCTCCGCCGTGTGAAGTCCTTCCTTGACACACCTGAGCTCCTCACCACACACAAGGCTTTCATCCGCAGCTCAATGGAATACTGTTCTCCCCTCTGGGCTAGTGCTCCTGCCTCACACCTAGCTCGGCTTCACGCTGTTGAAACCAAAGCTTTCAGAATCATTGGAATCTCCCGCGATGAAGCTAACTCCGAGGGCCTTTCACTGACTCACCACAGGCAGGTTGGTGGTCTTTGTCTTCTACCGACTCCTCTCCGGCCTTGCTCCCCCAGCTCTCTCTGTGCTCTGTCCTCCGAATATTCCTACAGGTCGCACAAGATCTGCCAATAACCCTCTTCTGGTGAAATTGCCAAAATCAAGACTCTCTGGTCACCTTCATTCCTTCATTCGTCTTTACTCCCGCCTCTGGAACAAATTCCCTCGCTCTCTTCAATCCCACTCCTCCCTCCAGGTCTTTAAAACAGGTATTCACCACCATCTCTTATCTTCCCCCATCCAAATATTTGAAGGACATGCACTTTGTAAAAGCAAAACAAAAATAAATGAAGATATAGTTGTCAGGCTGAGCATCCATTTTCAAAAAAGTAGCATCGTTGAATTTGATTAAGTATGAGAATAAAGCATGCATAACATTCACGGAATGCTTTTGATGACCGTGAAATTATTCTTACAGAATCATCATGTGATTAGGGTAGAGGTTCCGGTGAATTAATGAAATTGATTTTGAACAGGTTAACAAGCTGGAAGATAAAAAAAAAAGATTAGCCTTTCTACTGTGTGCTTGAGGCCTTGGGTTTCGGCTCCATTTGAGGTTATATTTGAATGAACTAAGAATTGGCAGACAGGTCATGGACTTTGAAGGACCTTCATTACGTAACTGTAACATGCCCTACAGTGTTTTTTGCCATTTTTGGATTGTTCAAATGATGCCTGCGAATGTCATGTGTTGGGTGGCTCGGATGCCATGCCTGGCATGAGACGGATCATGCCATGATTACATGATACCGTGGTCATCAACAAATGAGGTTACTGTTTCCTCAGTTATTGAAGCTTGGAACGTCCACACATCCTGCATTTAAGAATAGTAACATGGCTGTCACGTGAGCATGAGATTTTCTGAATAAATTTACTAGCTTTTAGAACTCAATCGTTTCCAAACCATTTGAAATTTCATGATTATTTCAAAAACCCACACGCTCACGTGGATTACCCGATCAATTGGCCAAAGGATTTACAACTACAAATTGCAACTTGTTTTTGTAGTCTGCTCCCCACCAATGAAATGACTGATGTCTGCCACCTGTAAACACCTTTTAAGGTCTAAATGACATCACTACTGTATGCAGTCCGTTGGCAGCAGTCACTCCCCTCCCCTGATGGAACATCACCCCCCTCTCCCACCCATCCCCCCCCCCCCCCCCACCACCCCTAACCCTCAGTAGCGCTTCTCAGCTTGAAAGGTTGGAAATGCAGGCCAAACAGGAGAATGATATTGCGTACGACTCAGGTTGCTGCTGGGACGTGGAAGGAAGACAAATATTTGGTTTTATATTAGTCGGTAAAGGTCATGGAATGCTTTCTTTTTATTTATTTTTCCTCCACAGGAGTGAGGATCATGGAAGAGAAAGAAAGCCTTTGCAAACACTTTCCTTTTGGAAAAGTAATTTCTGTATGTTGGCAGGGAGTGCACTTTTAAAGAGTTATTTACTGTGGCAGCCGGTCCTTATTGTCTTTAAACGTATCAAAGCTATTAAAATATGATTTTGGACACCTTGCTTGATGTTTCTCCACAGAATTTTACAGTGCATAGATTCAGAAGCAGATAAAAATATTTTTATGCCTCCGCCCCCGAAGGTTGCCGGAGGAATTATGTTTTTGGGTTGTCCGTCAGTCCATCCGTATGGATATATAATATTTATAATTTCCAAACACACCTTGTCACAAGTGTGCCTCGCTGACCGGGTCCTCAGTCGAGGTCCTCGGCATCATTCCGTTTCGGCCCTTGAACCTCGATACGGTCAGCTAAGGTGGGTCAGCAGGGGCACATACACCTCCACATGCAGCAGCTGCACCTGGATGCGTACATACCCCCACCCCTAGCCAGTGAGAACACAGACTACATCAACAAAACCGTCTCCACTCCCAGAATCCACAGCCCCTCATCCACTCACTCACACACACCAAAAAAACAAAAAAAACAACCGACCACCTACCCTTCCAACAAGCACCATTCAAACAAAAACACATTCATGCAAAACCACACCCACTCCTGCAACACACACACACACACACACACACACACACACACACACGCACACGCACACACATACACACACACACACACACACCTGTAACACACACACACACACACACTCCTGCAACACACACACACACACACACATATACACACACACACACACACACACACTCTTGCAAACACATACACACACACACCATTCACACGTCTCAATTTCTCAGTCACTACCCCATTAGGCATAGAAGAGAACGGAGACTGAGCGCGGAAGATAAATGGTGTGTGTGTGTGTGTGTGTGTGTGTGTGTGTGTGTGTGTGTGTGTGTGTGTGTGTGTGTGTGTGTGTGCGTGCGTGCGTGCGTGCGTGCGTGCGCGTGCGCGCGCACGCGCGCAGACACATGCTCCAAGGAATAAGACTGGGCCCACAACTGCATTGGACTACTCCATCCTTGCAAGAGAGTGGAATTGAAAGAAATGATCCTGTTGAGAGCCACACTTTGGCGATGAGAATAGAGGTAATCAGAGGTCCATGTGTGGTGGCCTTGGATGCCATAAGCAGAGTGGGATGCCAGACTATCAAATGCTGAATACATGTCCAGAGAGAAGGCCCTCATCTCATGTCTGACATTGAGGGCCACCACCCATGGCGTTTTATCGAGGCTTGTAGAAAAGTGGAGCAGCAAAGGTAAAAGGGTCAACATGTATTAAAGGAAAGGATTTTTGGTGGAATACATGCAGGTGACTTTGAGGGGTTGGGATTGGGCAGATAGGTTGAGAAGGCAGGAGAAGGAGAAGCAGGGCAGAATAATGTCGATGAGAATTGCAAGTAGACAATTACCTGTCTTTATAGTATTATGGTGCTCGGACAGGAATCCCGCTCCTGAACACCGAATATGTTATGGCCCGGGGTTCGGGCTTACTACGAGGGGGTTAGCCTCCGTTCCCTTCCGAATTTTCCGGACCTGCGGCTGCCGCGCATGAATAACTTCGTGTTTAGCAGGTTGCGAACCAGCAACTATGAACGCCAATTGGTCCGTCGCGCGATAGCTTACCCGTACCACGTGACGGTCCCAATCGGGAACACACCGTACCCTCGGGCGGTACACCACTTTAGATGGCCGAGCAAAAACAGTTGGTAACCGCCAGGGTAATGCTAATTCCATTACGGCCGATTGTTAACCTGGGTGCGGGCAATGGCAGATCAATGGAGGAAAAGACATTCACGGACAGAGAGAAAGGAAAACGTTTTCACGATTTGATTTATTCCAGATATTTACAGTGTAACTTATTATAATAGAGCAAACGTATATGGTTATGTCGTTATGTCATTATGTTTATATGTGACGAAAACGTCTTCTTCTTCAAATAAAATTAACACCCTCTGAATTAACCCTCTTAATTACGTTAAGACTGCTGAGACCCCTCAGACCTTTGATGACCCTTTAAATTCCCCCAAGACCCTTCAGACCACCAAGACCCCTGAAGACCCAAAATACCCTGAGACCCCAAAACACCCCAAAGACCCAAAACACCCCAAAGACCCAAAACACCCCAAAGACCCAAAACACCCCAAAGATCCAAAACACCCCAAAGACCCAAAACGCCCCAAAGACCCAAAACACCCTGAAGACCCAAAACACCCCGAAGACCCAAAACACCCCGAAGACTCAAAACACCCCAAAGACCCAAAACACCCAAAACACCCCAAAGACCCAAAACACCCCAAAGACCCAAAATACCCTTAAAGGCCCAGAGGATCCAAAAGACCTTGAATACCCAAATGGTGTTGAATAGCCAAAAGACCCCAATGACCCAAAATACCCCGAAGACCCAACAATACCCCGAAGACCCAAAGACCCTTAAAGACCAAGAGGAACCAAAAGACCCTTAAGACCCAAAAGCCCCTGAAGACACCGAAGACCCAAAATACCCCAAAAACACCAAGAAGACCCAAAATACCCCAAAGACCCAAAACAACCCGAAGACCAAAAAGACCCTGAAGACCCCAAAGACCCAAACACCCTGAAGACCCAAAACACCCCGAAGACCCAAAACACCCCGAAGACCCAAAACACCCCGAAGACCCAAAGCACCCCGAAGACCCAAAACACCCCGAAGACCCAAAAGACCCTGAAAACCCAAAGCATCTTGAAAATCACAAAGACCGAAAAGACCCTGAAGACCCCAAAGACCTTGAAGACCCAAAACACCCTTTAGACCCAAAATACCCTTAAATACCCCAAAGACTCTTAAAGACCTCGAGGAAACAAAAGACCTTTAAGACCAAAAATCATCTGAAGACCCAAAAGACCCTGAAGACCCAAAACACCTCAAAGACCCAAAATACCCTTAAAGGCCCAGAGGATCCAAAAGACCCTGAAGACACAAATTACCCTGAAGACCCAAAACACCATGAAGACCCAAAACACCATGAAGACCCAAAAGACACCGAAATGGTCAAAGATGCCTACCCCTCTGAAACGACGTGTGGTGAGGTGCGCGGACCACGCCGAGTCAAGCTAGTTCATTCAACAGGAATGAAAAAGGGACGAGAAGCAGAAACTTCGCTTATTCTATGCCTTATTACGATTACAACAAATAAACACATGGGCGCCCAGCACACATTCATGGGGTAGGGGGATTGGAACAAACTAAAGTTGGAAACCTGATAGCACAAAGGCTACGATGCTCAGGATGCCTCTCCTCGCGACGCCCCCGTCCCGTTGTCGCCATTGTGCAGCACAAACAGGTAATGGCGATCCCAGCACGGACAGGCAGGTGAAGGTCGATCGTCAGCACGGCAGAGTGATGTCGATAATCAGCACGGCAGTGACCCATGCCAAGAGGGGGAGCACACGTGCTAGGTCATCAATCCAGGCCCAAGAGTGGAACACACGTGCTCAGTGGCAAGATCAACAATGTCCCAGGCCGAAGAGTGTGAAAAACATGCACATGTGCAGAGGGAACAAAGTCCGGCAACCAAGAGAGTCTAAACACGTGTAGAGGCCTGTGAGAGAGTCTGGCCTAGAACGGATGCACACGTGCAGAGGGTGAATGAATCCGGCAGAGAGAGAGAGAGAGAGACAATACAGGCACGTGTTAGGTCCACAATGTCCAAAAACCAAGAGAGTGCAAAAACGTGTTCAATCTCCGGATCGTGGAGGTGTCCTGGCTCCCTATTGGTGGAGCCCGTTACTCCACCACACAAGCTCCCCAAAAGTGACTTAGGCCCTGATTGGTGCGTTTCTGAGCCTGGACACCATGGTGTGACTTTGAGGCTGGTGCATTGCCTGGTAAATTATCCCTTATGAGTGGAGGACCTATCTTTCCTTTCCCCAACGCATAACGACATAATAACCCGAAATAAGGGAAAGGGACTAAGATAATGATCAGCTATGAAATAACTATTCTAAGGGACCTGTATGGTGGTTGTCATTACTTTTTAGTGGTTTACCAAAACAGCAACAACACTAAGGGATTAAACTAAGGTAAACGAAGGAGTATAAACAGCAACACTAAGGTACTTAAATAAGTGTTACCAAAGAGTTCTTTTTTTGCAATTAACAACAAGACAAGTTCGCAGATTCACAGCAGTTTACAAGTCCTGACGTTAAGGTAAAAAAAATGTTTTCTTGATTTTGTGAGACATGAGTTGTTTAACAGCAACTGTTTCCTTATCCGAGAGCTGTTTCTTCAAGCTGAGCTTCTAATGCATTTTAAAGTCATGCCTGGAATTTTGATCTGTTACGCAAAGCATGGTATCCATACATTATGACTGAAGTTGCTGAAAGATTCGATCCGACTCAGCATGAGGCTCAGGCCCCACAAATTAAGGTAATGGGCATTCGTTTTGTGCAGGGGAGCTATACTGTTATTGCTGCCATGGTAACGCATTCGACCGTGAGGAAAAGGCCACTGGATTTCAGGCGCCGCTGAGTTTATTACAAGCACTTCTGCTGCAGAGAGACCACCTCAACCAGGCACAGGACTTTTAAGGCACTGAAATGCACCTTTGTGTCCTGCTGTGTAGTTTCCTCCTTAGGTGAACAGGTGAAGCTTCTTTCCTGTGTGGTGGAAGTTGTCATAAATATTTTATTAGATGTGATCCTTTTTCAATTGTATGAGTGCATGGTTGTTCGCAATTTGTATTCTGCCAGAAATAATCGAAGAATGAACTTGTGTAAACGAAAAAAACTGAAGGTAGTTACAGACTTGGCATTTAATATGGAATATTTTTTTTCTGGGGGTGAACTTACTTTTCAAGATGTCTTAGAACCAAAAGTTCATTGGAATTATGTTGAAATTATTCTAGATTTTGTTAATGTGACCTTTAAAAGAAACAAAAACCACATTTGACATTTCGAAACAAATAAATTGATCCTTGAAAGTGATGTAAACTGATATCGAACTCAATTCATGGACAGTACTGTGTTAAACTTATGTACGTTTTCCAGAAGTATCTCTTTATTTTGCACATTAGCCAAAATTTTTTTAAACAAAAACAAAAGTTAAATTACGACTGGGATTACCGACAGTAAAATTACAGTTCAGTACTTCGTGTAACCCCCACGAGCATTCAGGAGAGCACGTACACGTTGAGGCATGCTGTTCACGAGATTTGCCAAGGTTTGGACAGGAATCTCTTGCCATGGTGACAATAGCCTGCTGCAATTCACGCACAGAGGTCGGCTGCTGCTCCAAGTGGTTGATTTGACGCGTTAATTCTACCCACAGGTTCTCCATCGGATTCATATCCGGGGACATGGCAGGCCACTCCATATGCTCTACACCACGGTCAGCAAGAAAGTATTGGATCATGCGAGCACGATGAGGCCGTGCATTGTCATCTTGGAAGACAAAGTTTCCTCGAAAGGCTGCACGAGCAAATGGAAGCAATGTTTCTTCCAGAATGGCCCTGTACTTGAACTGGTTCAGGTTTCCATTTAGAACAACCAGGTCAGTTTTTCCCCCTGCATGAAAAGCAGCCCAAACGGTCACCCCACCACCTCCAGCTTGGACTCGTGGCACTATACAATCTTTGTTGTAGGCTTCATGCACTTGTCTGCGCACTCGGACACAGCCATCTTGACGACAGACCAGAAATCTAGACTCATCACTGAAGATCACATGATTCCAATGTCCTGGCTGCAATTGACGGTGCTCTCTGGCCCACTGCAATCGGCGCTGGCAGTGTTGTCTGGTCAGGCGTGGCTTTCTCAGGGGACGCCTGGCACGATAGCCTGCTTGAACCAGTCGTTGGTTGACTCGCCTTCTGGATACAGGCACATTTGGCAGTTGCTGCCACTCAGCCCTAAGCCGATTAGCTGACTTGGTACGGCCATTGCGGACTAACCGGTGCAGCTGGTGATCATCCCTCCTTGGGGTTCTGCGGGGACGTACTGGCCTCGGTATTGGAGTAGGGACACCCCTCTGAGCATTTCGTTTCAGGATCTTTGACACCTGACCTTGAGTGATGCCCTACTGCCGAGCAATAGCACGCTCTTTCATGCTGTAATTTCGTAAAGCCACCACTCCATGACAAACAGCATTGTCGAGTTGACGGACCATCTCTAGAGGAAGCGGCAATAACTTTTGTAGACGTGCAGCAGTTGTTTTCCACTAATGCAGAACGCAACAACCCTTGTATACCCGACGGTGAAGCCAATCGTCAAATGCACCTGTCCGTACATGTTGCCACGCCACCTGTGAGATAATCCTGTTGTTGACTTCTTGCTGCGACAGACAATCAGTGACATGGTTCTTTTAACAAATAAATCACCAAAGTGTAAAAGAAACTCACCAGATTGATATACTGAGTTAAGAAAGTAAACCCAAGTCAAGAAAAAATATATATTCCATATTAAATGCCAAGTCTGTAATTATCTCCACCACCAAAGGTGGACAGAGGTGATGTTTTCACCCCTGTATTTTTATTTGTTTGTCTCTCTGTGAGTCGGTTATCTCAAAAAGGTATGGATGGATTCGGTCAAACCTCTGTCGTCAAGTGGGGTGTGTGATAAGGTCAAATTAATTCAACTTTTGTGGAGATCCGGATCTGGATACGAGAATTTTTTTCATGATTCTTCACCCATTGAGTGATCGTGCCAAAACAGTATATAGCACGATATCTCAAAAAGATGGAATGATTCGGGCTAAACTTGGTGAATAGGTTGGGTGCGAGACCAGGATGAATTGATTATATTTTGGTGACGATCCGGATACGATTTTTAAAATTTTAAGTAATTCTTCACCATTATGAGATGGCAAAATACAATATATATTGCGATATATATATATATTATTCCACCGATGTTTATGTCAAACTTGGTGCAGGTATGCATAATGAGGTAAAGATTAACTGATTAGATTTTGGGGTCATGAGGTCAAAGGCCAGAGGTCATGTTAGGTAAAAATCCTGATACTGCGATAACTTGTGAACCACTGATGGGATTCTGAACAAAGTTGGTACAAGTATATATTATGATGCAAAGATTAACTTATTTGATTTTGCGGTCGAGGTCAAAGGTCAGAAGTCATGTTAAGTAAAAATTATGTTACCGCCCCAACTTGTGAACCAGTAATGGGATTTTGAACAATCTTGGTTTAAGTATATGTGAGGCAAAGATAAACTGATTGAATTGTGGCATCAACAGATCAAAGGTCAGAGGTCATGTCAGGTAATAAATATGATAACTTGAGAACAGCTGAATGGATTTAAATCAAATTTGGTACAAGTATTATAATGATGTAATAATGTGTGCGGAGGCATATCGGTCAACTGTAGGACCTTGTATAGAAAGGTGGGTTTCTTTCTAAATCATGTCAAATCAATTGAATTAGCCACAGGTAGACTCCAATCAAGTTGTTGAGACATCTCAAGGATCAAAGGAAAACGGATGCACATGTGCCTAATTTGGAGTGTCATAGCAAAGGAGTTGAATACTTATTGACTCAAGACATGTCAGCTTTTCATTATGAATTATTTTGTAAAGAATTCTAAAAAGAAAAATGTACACTTTGACATTATTGGGTATTATGTGTGGATCAGTGACAAAAAAAATCTTAATTTAATCCATTTTACATTCAGGCAATAACACAACAAAATGTGAAAAAATCAAGGGTTTGAATACTTTCTGAAGCTACTGTAAATATATTTTTGAATAATATTTGATTTTGTAATCTTTTTTTCCACCGATGTTTATTGAATAAGTTCTGGCTTTGGACTTGACATTTCACTGACCATGGCATCACCCACTTTTAGAGAAGCCAACTTGACTCTTTCCCTGAATGTCCCATTCTCAAACAGGTGGCAAATTATTTTTAGATCCATGAAACATTTCCATTACAGCCCTTGCCTCACAGACCCTGCTATATTTCACGAGACCTTAGTATATAATACAGATGTGTGAGCTTATTTGCAGGCAAACAGATTGTGCACATGGTTGTGCAGTATTGCTATGCATTGCCGATCTCTTACGGCCGAGCTGAGTTGGCGCAACCAATGGCGTTGTGTTTGAACAGATAGTGATCAGGCAGGCAGCCTGCATGGCGCCGATGGATTGACAGCATCGAATTGTAATCGTGATGTTTTTCACTGCCATGTAACTCTGGATACAATACCTGTATGTAATGATGCTTTCCATGCAATGAGAAAGCAATTTTTCTGCCTGCAATAAATGTAATGTCGGCTAAATGAATCCGAGACATTGTGATAAAGAGGCAGCTCAGACTGCGCTGCAAAAAATCTCTACGTTTTTCCAATATGTATTGGTTTATTTTTCTTCTGCTGCAAACTTAACTACAACTCGTGACGTTATTTGAACGATTGGTGTAAATTGGCTGTGCATGTAATAAGACAGCCGATGCAATTTGTGGAATAGCAGTGATTATGGGGCACTGCTCCGACAGCCATGGGTGCAAACATCGTAAATAATAAATGATTTGCAGCAGTGCCTTTGTTCGCAACATATCTCATGAATTGCACCTTTCGCAAACTATAATAATGGAGAATTCCTGACAACTCTTCTCTTCAAGTGCACATCCTCTCAGCTGTTTGCAGGTAATTCATTTTTGCACAAGCAGGACCTAACAGCGAGTTTGTATAATTTCTGTGCACCTGTGTTCCCGCCCCCATATTAGCATTGCAGGAAATCCAAATTTAAGCACCAGTAGCACACAGTGGCTTACTTTTGTCCAGAGGTACTATTAGATTTTTTAAAGTGTCCACCAATGAATGCCAGCCACACCTGATTTAGAATCCACTCTATGAAGGATGGCACACTCATTGATGCAATTCCCAGCTTGCAAAACAGGCCCCTGTTTACAGTTGAACATATACTCGTCCTATGTGAGCTCACATAGGTGAGTTTAGGAGAGTTACATATCCCACCTTTGTTATTCTATTGATGGCACATTCGGCCAGTTATGCCTTCATCTTACCAATCCTATTGTATGATTTTCTTCTTGATAATTGATATTTTCACCTCGACATATTAGTCAGGTTCACTATGTTTTTTTGTTCAAAATCATGGTAGATTAGCAAACCTATACATTTTTGGAAACGTTATTACATGGAAAATCTGAAAATCAATGTTTACATTTGCCAATTCCGACCAATTCGATTCGACCAATTCGACCAATCGACCAATTCCATTCGACCAATTCGACCAATCGCTTCGATCGACCATTCGACCAATTCGATCGATTCGATTCGATCGACCATTCGACCAATTCGATTTGCCAATCAATTTGACCGACCTTTGCTTCTGTGGAACGGACTGTGAAAACGATGCGGACTATGTTGTCGGATACGACACACAGGACAGTGATGACGAACTCTAAATGGCATATTCTGTAATCGTGTATGTTTGATGCCGTTGACTGCCTGTGTATATTTTGTCATTGACTGCCTGTGTATGTTTGATGCCATTGACTGCCTGTGTATATTTTGTCATTGACTGCCTGTGTAGATGTGAAGTTATACTGACTGCATGTGTATATATGATTTTGCTGACTGCCTGTGTATGTTTGGTGATATGAATTATTGTGACACATTTTGATGTTATTAACTGCCTGTACAAAATGATAACATGTATTTGATTATGCAACTTATCGCGAATATAAAGACAGTATTTTGCAATTCAAAACCTTTGATTCGTGTCTTACCATTCCCCATAGCACTAATTTGATACTTTCATTGGATTCCTTGTCCCTGAAAATATAGGTTTAGTATATATTTTAAAGTTTTTAGGGTAATTAGAGGCAGAAATAGAACAAAATATGTATTTTACAGTGGCTATTTTGAAAATCCAAAATGGCCGCCATACAAGTATCTCTCCAAATGTAAACATTTATTTTTAGTTTCCTTATGCTATAACCTCTCCAAAAATGTATAGGTTTGCTAATCTACCATGATTTTGAACGAAATATAATTTATTGACATAGTGAACCTGACTATATTTAGGGGCATTTAAAATAACTTGTGCCAAAATGCAGAAATATGTTTTTGTCATCACTAATCTTGTCTATTCTGTGAAATATACATCAATCCAGTGAATGATTAAAATGCAATTTCTCGTTCTACTTTATCAATCCAAGGGAAGTCCACAAACGTCACTCCCATCGACAAGAAGGGTGCAAACACAGACCCTACCATCTGTTGACCACTTAGCCTGACTTACAATTACAAGCAAAGTCATGGAATCCAGCATTGCTACTGATATAAAATCTTTCCTGTTTTCAAAGACTCCCTGGACTTGTCTTGAGCTTTCGACAATCTGGCATCCTGCTTTACTTTCCAAGCTATCTGCTTGTGGCATAGAAGCTTCCTTAATTTCCGTAATTGTGACTTTCTCCACTCACCTCGCCAAAATGCTGCCATCAATGGGACGCTCTTTTCCCCTGTACCACTGGAGGCAGGTGTACCCCAAAGCTGTGTTTTGGGCCCAGTCTTAGTCCTCATCTATATAAATGACCTTTCCAGTGCTCTGGAAAATCTTCTTCAGTACTGTTATGCACATTGTGTTGTACAGTACTCCATCCCTCTGCTAAGCAGACAACAGCTGCACCTTTCTGCTGCTCTGCACTGCCAAAAATAATTTTCTGAGAAAGAAATTATTTTCTTTCAAAGAAAATAATTTTTGGCAGTGGAAAGGTTTTTACCCACTGGTCTGATAAATGAAACATGTCCTTAAATCCTAGAAAATCTTAATCTTACCCTATCATTCCAGAAGGATCATTAAAGGAACCCACCTATCTGTTGCCTTGGTCATTGATTGGAAGATGTTCAGTCTGTTGAACTTTTAGACATCAGCCATGACCTTTCCTGGCCTGACCACATCGCAAAGCCAGCCGCAGACTGGGATCCTCCATCAATCCAATTATTTCCTTGGGAAATCAGAGCTATTCGGTCTTACAAGGCCTTTGGCAGTAGCTCAATTGTGTACTGCTTTACCCCAATGGGCCAGTGCCTCAGCATCACATATTTCTGATGGATTCTGTAGAATCGAAAGCTCTTACAATTATTGGAATCTCCCCCGACAAGGCCAAAACTCAGGGTCAGTTGCTCTCACTTCGCAGGAAGGTTGTTGGTTTCTTTGTTTTCTACCATCGATTTTCGAATATTACTTCCTCTGCTCTCTGTCCTTAGACCCTCCATATCTATCTATTCCATGATGCATGCATTTTCCAGAAACTCCTGCTGGCTAGCCTTCCAAAATCGAGGCTGACAACACACCTCAAGTCTTTTATTTCTCACTTTTCCCCACCTGTAGAATCACCTTCCAGAGGCTGTTCTGTCTTAATCTGCCCTCCAGAGCTTAAAGCAATCGGTACACCACCATCCCCAAGTCTGATTCATGATCTTTATTACTCCCATTAACTTTTCCTTAATCCTTCGTCCATCGAGTGTATTTGTTTAGGTGTTTCTTCCCCTTCTCCCTCTCCTCTTTTGCCTCTTCTCCATGAAGGTCTTAGGTGAAGGATCCAGGGCAGGCTTTCTCTCCTCTTACCCTGTTTGTTAATTCCCTTGCTGCCCTCGAGCAACGACCCCGTCTTTCCCCCCTTTGGGCGGATCCCATCCTCGTCGCCATGTTGTGGTGGATTCCCTAGCCCCTTCCAGTTCTGGAATAAGCACCTCAACTCGGACACTGTACAAGGGGTTTATTGAGGGACAAGGATAACATGCATGGGAGATAGATATGGGCGCAGAAGTTGGTTGCACCTTTTGATCCTCACACAGCCAGCAACCAACATCTCCAGGAATCACAATTTGTATTCTGCTTCATATATTTTTCTTCAAAGGACAAGGAACTCAAAACATTTCCCTGGTTTCTCAAGCTGGGCTTCAGAGAAAGGCACAAGAGCAGGCGGGAGCTGCTCATAATGAAATAATGTTGACGCAAGGTCAAACAAAGATTTTGTCAACAGCTTCCCAAAACCAGACAGTCAGATGCTGGGGAGCCAAATGGGTCATATTGCCCCCCATTAGCCTGAGATTCGAATGAAATCCCTTCCATATATATATATCTTACTATAATTCACCAAATGTCTGTCCGTCTGTCCGTCTGTTCCCAGGTACCGCAAAAATGGCTGAACCGATCGCAACGATATTTTGGGTGGGTAATCCTGGGACCCCCTGGAGTAAAATAGACTATATTGTTTTTCCAATTTCAGCTTTGGTCTCCAGCATTTTCAGGTTTGGACTCACGCATAACATTATTGTCCCGGGTACCGCAAAAACGGCTGCACCGATCGCAACAATTTCCTGGAACGCCTGCAGTAAAATCCTATGATAATTCACCAAAAGAACATGACATGAAAATTAAAAACGGCTGAACAGTATTTCATGAACATTTCATTGCGGAATTGAGGAAAATCCTGATGAATTACGAACCTTCCACGAATGCGGAAGTGGACAGATTAAGGCAATGAGCTGGTTTGATAATATCCCAATACAACTGTCATTTCAAACAGTATTTTGTTAAAGTATCAATTGATGATTGGAATTGAGTGAATACAATTACGATTTTGAATTCGTAATTGTATTCACCCAACCGTACGGAACTTCACATCAGGATTTAAATATTTGTTTATGTCACGAATGTTGTTAAAAGTTATTTTTTATATTAATGCAATTTAATTTGTGATTGGAGTTATGCTGTTTGGAATGAAAAAAGAGATATCGAGTTCCAATGAATGACGAAATGCCGTGATGGTTTCTACTTTCTAAACGTGAAATTCGCGGATCGCCATATGCAGATTCACCATTGACTGGGTATGGAACAAACGTATCCGTTTGTTTGTGAACGGGTACGTTTTTCATGGAAGTCCTTCACAAACTTGCTGTCCATGTCTGATGTGCGACTGAAGGTGCTACAGGAATGTGGAATGTATTGGTTTCATGCTTTAGCATTCACCGTTTCTGCATTGACTGTTTGCTTCTGGCCTCCCACCCGTGCGCAGCACGGGTACCTCACTAGTATATATAATACAGTATATACATATGCAGTATATATATAGTATCTGCGGTTGCCATAATCCTATTTTTCACTGGATCACCTGCCTTCGAATATCTTTGTTTCACGAACTCCTTTTCAAGTTCTTACAACTGAACATTTCGTTTCGTTTAACACAGATTACTCTGTCATGGGGCAAGGTCACTCTGTCATGGAGTTTTTTATTTTATAAATTTGCATCTTTCAACAGTTGCTCTATCTTAATCATTTTTATTCTTCATATTCCCTGTTATTTTGTGAAGCACTTTGAGATGCTGTTCAAAATGAAAAGTACTATATAAACAATGTAATTTATTGATTTGATTAATTAATTTGAATGATTTTAGCAATACATTGCCTCAAAGCCGAAGTTTGCAATGTACAGACTCCAACTCAGGATGTTTCCATTGCTTCTCCCCAACTTTACTTAATCATGTGCTGACCTGTCTGTTTGCAACTCCTTTCTACCCAAAGGCTATCCATTGTCGGTGCATGGTCCCCTGCCAAGACACGCCGTCGGTCAAAAGCACTTACGATGCCCAGGTATGCTCTCTCTCTCACTCTTTTTTTGCTGTTAATTCGAAGTGCATTTTAAAATCTCCACAATGTCGTCGTCACAATTTTTGTTCAAGCATTCCCATTGCAATTTTGAAATATTTTTGTTTGAATTTGGCCAAATACAGTATTGGTATAACCTTATGCAATAATCTGTCCATGATTTTCTTATATGGTGATACTCTTGTGGTGTAATGAGGGAGCATAAAAAGTTGTAAACCCTTACCGCACAAAAGGCTCATTTCACATTCACATTATGAATGTCATTGCAGTACTCTTTATTTATTTATTTATTTTCTAATAAATGTAAACTTTTCGTTTTCCATGGTTATTTGTATGCACATATAGATAGGCATCTGACAACCACAATGATAAAATAGGTTGCAGCATAATTATATGTGACTATTTTTCAATATGTTTATATTCGCTTCATGAAAAAGCACACATACATTTGGTTAAATAAGAGCACAAGTTTAAATCAACATACCAATCCAAATAAAAGCCAAAGCCTACAATGCAGAGACTTCATCCATTGCTTTTATTGGCTACCTTTGAAAGAGTTAAAGAAACAAAGGCCATGTGACTCCTTCTGGCAAAATGATGCAGATAGACTACGAAGTCCATTTGGAAGTTGAATGTGTTTCGAACTTTGTTGGGTTTCGTGCTTTCATGATCTTCTTTAGTACACTTTAATGGCACATACTTTGGTCTGATTTAAGATAGTCTTGTATTTTTTTTTTTTGATTGCATGATCTATGTTTATGGCTCATGGAAGGACTTGTGCATACTTATATTAAATTCGGAGACAATATACTTTTTAATATGAAGGTGTTAATGGATTAGGGTTGGCTTGTTTACCATTGTCAGGTTCATATTTCTTTCTGTTGGCACCTGTGTTAAAATGACCCATATACAGTCTTGTGTTTATTTATCCATCGTGTACTAAGTTTAATTGTCGACTTATTCAAGTGAATATATTGTTACGGCCCGCGGATAAGATGTTATGTTTGCCGAGCGGATGGCCCCGCGGTCGTACAGTTACCCCGACTAACCCGATTCCCGAACATTGGCAGGATCGCGCCACAGATATTGAATAGGGAAAAGACTAAGGCGACACGGATGTGAAGAAGAAGCAGACAAAAAGGTTGGAAATACGAATCTAATTTATTTACTATGTACAGGCTCAAAATAACCAAGGAAGAAGGAAAGATAAGAAAATAATTTACAGAAGATTTTAGACACAGTGCAACCTAGCTTATACAAACTTAATTAAATACCCAGGACAGAACAAACGAAGACGACTCACACGGGCAATGATGATAGGAATGGCGGAGGTGGATGGCTTGGAGGGGGGAGGTCGGTCCACGCATACCGCAGCTCGATCGGCGCGTTTGGCAGCCGCCGTTCCTTTTCGGTCCTGCTCAAAACGTCCGTCCAGGCCCCAAGCTGCTGTGGCTGCAGTTTCGGTGGCTCAAGCTGCTGTTGATGCAGCCGCGGTGGCTCAAGCTGCTCTCTTCAGGGATCCCTTACTCAACTCTCTTCTCGGTGATCTCTTTGCCGCAACTCTTGTCATGGACCTCCTTACGCAACTCCTGACCACTCTTGCGCGCGCGCTTTTATAACGCCTCCGGCGATCAAGCCGCCGGCCTTCAGGACACGCCCATCGGTGTGCTTACCTCGGCCCTGGTTGGTCGCGCGACCCTCTGGCTCCGCCCTTGATGACGACGGGCGGGCACGCCTTTCTTCCCCAACCTTGCCATCGTGGCCAATGGTGGTTGAAGAAAACCGCCCAAAATGCAGTTGGCCATTGAAATGAAATGAAAGGGGATCTACTCTTATTTCACTTGGTGCAATGGAGTATTTAAATTAATGGGAGACACAGCCTTATCCTAACACACATAATAAGGATATAAGCTACTGAACAAGGGTATTATAGTGTCCTTCAATGTATGCTTTATGGAATTAACTACCGGAACGCCCTTTGACCTTTATACAACAGACTGGAGGCAGGAAGGCGATATTTTACAACAATGTACTACACAATAAAAACACAATAAAAAAACACAATCCTCATATCCGCAACACTGCACCCTCCTCCTCTTAGGCACGTCCCGGGCCTATAACTTTAATTTAGTGTGACACGTAGGTGTAGTTCCCTCTACTTTTAACCTGACCCTGAGTGCGACAGTTTTAAAACAAAATTAAATATGTCCCGCTGCTCCATTGCACCCTACCTAACAGACTCACGCCCACAGCTAACCGAATTGCGGAATGGTCTTCAAACTATACATTGACGGTGGGGAGCATTATTTACAATTGATGCTACTTTTATTTACAAAACGCAACCCAGGGCCTGTGATTGTTCTTTCTGGGGGGGGGGGGGGGGAGAGTCTGCTCTGCATCGACGCACCATGAAAGCACCCAAAACGCACCAATACACCCTCAAGCACCAATCGGTGCCCAGTCATCATAGTTCATGAATAAAAATAAAAACAACAACCCCGAACCCTGCAGGTGGTCTCTTGCTCTTCGGCTCCCTCTGCTGGCTATTACTATGTTCCTGATGTTGTCATCTTCCTTTGCTGGCGGCCTATTTGTAATAAAACTTGCACCCAACGTGTCCATTTGTATTTATTTATGGCCCACAGGGGCCGACTATGTATGGTTCACCTGTGGGGCATCGGTGCCCTGTGGCCAAGGTCCGCCAGCAAGATTTCGGGCCTTCATGGCCGGTTCCAGCAGAGGGGCCATGCCCCAACCCATGGGGTCCATCAGTGGTGCTCGGCCACAGACATGTGGTCCATAATGTGGTGCATCGATGCAGACAGCTGGTTCTGGGAGTTCCGGGCGCACAATGGCGGACTCACGCACGCTCCCCTCGGCGCCCAGTGGCGCTCAGGTCCTCATGTGGGAGACAAAGGGGGGGAGACAGATGAGCGAGGGGTAAGGTCTCAAGGGTACACATCAATGAGGCAATGCAAGGTGAAGTGCATACAGAGAGCGAAGTGAGAAAGCTCGTCCCTACCGTACGTCACCCCCCCTGTCACCTACACTACCCTTGCCCTTACCCCATATGTACAAAATCTACACCTTTGCAAATTCGTCACTACTGTCACGTCTCCCCATATTTCCCTTATACCAAATTCGTCTCCACAATCCCTCTAACCAAAATTTTCCATCACCAAATTCATCATCAATCCTCATAAGGAGGGAGAGATGGAACATCAAGCACAATGTCACACCCACGGCATGATGCGTCTCACAATCCAAACATTTGCCCAATAAAAATAATAAAACATGGCATGGTGTGGAGGTACGTCATCTCACGTGAGTGGATGCAGATGGTACGAGGAGACTTCAATCCTAACTATCCTCTAAATGACTTTAACACTCTTTACACTACCCGGGGTCTTTCCCTGCCAATCCATTGGCCAACTTACACAATGGGTTCTAAAAACCAATTCCCATTGACCAAACTGTGGTGCTTCTCAATTTTGGGTCTCACTCCCCCGATTCATCTCCCTGTGCCCTTGCACAATTTCAGGACTGGGGCGTGTAGCTCTCCCAGCAGGTCTACCCACCTGCACACCTCCACCACTGCAGTTGCCACCCGAGCTTACCGAGCTCCTCACCCTAACCTATCTAACTGGGGAAGACCCCTTCTGGCTCTGTCACCCCTCGGTGCCCTCTGGCACTGGGCTACCCGGGTCCGTCCTCCGGATCCTTGGGCCCCATCCACAACAACTCTACCGGCTCCCAGAGCCCACCTGCGGCCTCACCTGGCCGACATCCTCACAGTGGTGGAGTGCCCAAACCAACTACACACACTAACAGGCTACACGCCCAGCCATTTCCACAACACTAATGCACCCATCCAAATACCATTCTTTCACCCGCACCAGAGATGCCAATATCCAACCACAATTTACCTATACCCTCTACCTAACACTTACACTACCCTCCCCGGGTATTTGTGATGGGGGTCCATCCTTCCCCCATTCACACCTTCGCACCATCCACTCCACTCCATAGTTTCCACCATACTCACTCCACGACCATCCATTCCACTACTCCATATATTCCATAATCCATATATTCCACACTCCATGTATTTCACACAACCATTCTCCATACACCTGTCATTGCACACCTGTGCAATCACACCTGGTGCCACCTGCACCCTCCTTCCTTCCTGGACCATTTGGTCAGCACAATACACAATCACCTTCTCTCACTCGTACACTGCTCCACACACCTGTTCAGTTGCACACCTGTGCAATCACACCTGTTCCTCACACACTTTTCACAATACACTTCTGAATACACCTCCAACACTCACACGGCATCATCTAAACTACCTGTTGCACTTCACCAACGGCTAACTTAGTGCTCCCCGTCTTCCCTTTAAACTAAGCACATACCACGTCATTATCATCCACACTAACCTACCTGCGTCCCCACTACAGGTATCATTGTCACTACCTAATCTTACCGTCACCTAAGGTCATCTTCTCTAGATCCCTATCATTATATCCTAACCCTCCCGGGCTAGTTTTCACTGCCATAAACCCCATAAATCTAGTGCTCCTTTGCCCCCTCTGTGAGAGATGGCAGAGTTGCCATCCCACCACATCGGGTATCTTACACTACCAATTTTGCTCGTCCAAATTCAACAAATCAAAAATTTTCTATCCCAAAATTTCGAATCCAAAAACACTATCAGTATCATCATCATCATCACAGTCCACTATATCCTAGCCTTGGTGCGTCATGACATCATTAAACTCGGCTTCGCAAAGCCGAGCAATGAATTCGGGTGGCTTGGTCGCCTGCAGGTTGAATCCGTCCGGCTTTCGGTTCAAGGGAGGTGGTTTGGTCGGGCCGAGATTCCACGCACCATCTCGGCGCGGTACCTTGCGGTCCCGACCCCGATGGCTCAATCTCCCCCGGTCGGAACCCCGTCCCCATGAGGGGGCACCGTTCGCTTCCTCCCACTCGCCCTTGAACCGGACCGGTCGCCTTGCCCGACAAGGCCCGGACTCGACCGTGCAGGGCGGGGCCAAGCCCGAATCGGCAACGACGCTTCGAAGAGAAGCGACGCAGCATCGATCCGCGCCGGGCCTTGCATCCAACAAAGCGCACCGCGCCCCGAGTGCTCGCATCGGCTATCCGTCGCCCTAAACGCTAACCCGTCCAATGTCGATGCTTTACTCGCATGCCCACACGCACACGCGACCCGTTTCACACTCACAAAACCTGGTGTTCCAACGCCTTCCGTCCATTCCACCAACGCACTCCCTGTTACACACCACACCTCTCGCGCACATTCGCTGTTCGCACACTCCCTTAACACACCTCGCGCACCGTCTTGCGCACTCTCCCTCGGTACGTACTCCGTACCACTAACCATGGGCGTGCATGCTTCCGTTACATCCTTTGTAACACTCCCCACTACGCGCTTCCATGTGCTCCCTCGCACACGCGCTACGACCGACTCACTCTCGACAGCACACTCACTCCTTGGCGCGCACTTTTTCCTCACACACACCAGAGTCGGACATTCTCGCACACCTCCTCCTTCGCACACCGTACCTGTCGCACACTTCACCAACGGCCTCTCACGAACACCCGGATCCAATTCAACCCCCAAGCCGACTGAAGCTCCCCTCACATCATATACATTTCCACGTATATCGCCACTCACCTCGGCACCTCGTCTCTGCACCTCCTTCGCCACCTGCAAACTCTTTATTTGGTTAGTGAGCACAACATCACGATTTGAGCACCGACCTTGCACATATTCCATTTCTCCCTGCAATTCCCGGGCTACCTCCGTCGTCTCTTCAATTTTAATTGTATCCACTACTACTTTGTCTTTGTTCCCCTCGACGACCGCTGGCTTTAATAAAACACCCTCTTCTACCTCAGCGGTCGCCGGCTGCTCCATACCCCGTGTCGCGATTTCTACCCCCGTCATTTTACCCACGCTTTCCTCCACTTCGCTCAACCAGCGCTTCTTGACCCGCGTTACCTCGTCGTGCACCCCTGGGACCCTTTCGCCCAACCTGCGGTCTCTGTCCCTCTGCTCCATTTCCTCCCTATCGGCCCTCATTCCGTTCGTTATTGCTTCAATTTGGTTTCCCAATCGCTCACTGTTAGCCCTCCTTTCGTTCATTATTTCTCCCATTTTGGCTTGTAGCCTCTCCCCCATTCTGTTTTCCCTTTTTTCCATTTCCCTGCCTCTTTTTTCATTGTCGCTCTTCGACTCTGCCATGTATTCGCTGAACCGTGCCATGAACTGCTGCATGTCAAACGGCTGCATGTTAAAGCCCGCTGATACAGCGGGCTCGGCTACCGCGCGCTCGTGCGAGGTGCCTTTTTGCGCGCCTGAAACCTCGTGCGCGAGGACGCCATTTTGCGCGCCTGAAACCTCCTCAACCAAATTGCCAATGTTCTCCTCCTCTCTTTCATCCACATACATTTCCCCGAGGTCCTGGGTCGATTCTACCCTGTCTATCTCTCCCACCGGCATCCCGTCGCCTTGACCAGCCATGGCACGATTTCAAAATTCGGGTTTTGTAAAACAAACCAAATTTCAGTCGCTCGTCATTTTGAGCGCGTTAAGCGCGCTTTGGGTCCGTTCCCGCTCCCGACACCAATTGTTACCGCCCATTGTACAATTGGTGTTCCAAAATTTGGGCTAAATAAATTTAGTCCCAGGTCCGAATCCAACACTCCTGACACCAATTGTTACGGCCCGCGGATAAGATGTTATGTTTGCCGAGCGGATGGCCCCGCGGTCGTACAGTTACCCCGACTAACCCGATTCCCGAACGTTGGCCGGATCGCGCCACAGATATTCAATAGGGAAAAGACTAAGGCGACACGGATGTGAAGAAGAAGCAGACAAAAAGGTTGGAAATACGAATCTAATTTATTTACTATGTACAGGCTCAAAATAACCAAGGAAAAAGGAAAGATAAGAAAATAATTTACAGAAGATTTTAGACACAGTGCAACCTAGCTTATACAAACTTAATTAAATACCCAGGACAGAACAAACGAAGACGACTCACACGGGGAATGATTATAGGAATGGCGGAGGTGGATGGCTTGGAGGGGGGAGGCCGGTCCACGGATACCGCAGCTCGATCGGCGCGTTTGGCAGCCGCCGTTCCTTTTCGGTCCTGCTCAAAACGTCCGTCCAGGCCCCAAGCTGCTGTGGCTGCAGTTTCGGTGGCTCAAGCTGCTGTTGATGCAGCCGCGGTGGCTTAAGCTGCTCTCTTCAGGGATCCCTTACTCAACTCTCTTCTCGGTGATCTCTTTGCCGCAACTCTTGTCATGGACCTCCTTACGCAACTCCTGACCACTCTTGCGCGCGCGCTTTTATAACGCCTCCGGCGATCAAGCCGCCGGCCTTCAGGACACGCCCATCGGTGTGCTCACCTCGGCCCTGGTTGGTCGCGCGACCCTCTGGCTCCGCCCTTGATGACGACGGGTGGGCACGCCTTTCTTCCCCAACCTTGCCTCGTGGCCAATGGTGGTTGAAGAAAACCGCCCAAAATGCAGTTGGCCATTGAAATGAAATGAAAGGGGATCTACTCTTATTTCACTTGGTGCAATGGAGTATTTAAATTAATGGGAGACACAGCCTTACCCTAACACACATAATAAGGATATAAGCTACTGAACAAGGGTATTATAGTGTCCTTCAATGTATGCTTTATGGAATTAACTACCGGAACGCCCTTTGACCTTTATACAACAGACTGGAGGCAGGAAGGCGATATTTTACAACAATTTACTGTACAATAAAAACACAATAAAAAAACACAATCCTCATATCCGCAACAATATACTGAAGTAGCACCTACTATTGTCAGTCATTTATCTGAAATGTGCTCCATGTGAGCCTTATATCAATGGGTTAGAAGGACAAATCAACATTCCAATATGGGGATCCATGCAACCTGAGTCATATACTAAGACTGTTGTCGACTAATATGTTACTGTTGGACTGCAACATTAAAGCTCAAGGTCCCGCTTCTTATTCTTCAAGCATGGAAACACGGTCTTTAAAAAAAAGACTTCCTTGTGATTAAACAAACACATTTTTTGTTGTAAGTAAATGGGTTATTACTTATTAGAGTTCAACCAAGCAAATCAATTATTAGCTTTCCAACGGTACCATTGTATCATTCTACAACAGCAGGAACCCCTCAGAATGAAGCATGTCACACATGGACCGACATGTCTCCTTTTAGTAATAGATGATAAATATGTGATTTTAAATTGCTCCATCTCATCCTGTTCTTGTAGTCTGGTTCCATATGTCCTGATTTTAAGGTTTGTTCTGGTTTTGTGAAGATTTGTAACCATTTACATTTTTCAAAAGTTTGAGAGGTTCTGAATTTGAAAACCAATGTTTCCATTTGATTTGAAATTTATTTTCTCAAATCAAATTGGAAATTTAAAAAAAATTCAAATCAAATGGAAACATTGATTTTCGGAGTCAGGGTCTCTTAAGCTTTTCAAAAATGTAAATGGTTACAAATATCCCCAAAATCGGAATTAAATTACAGATGTAACCTGACTATTATGTTGTTTATCCATTGAGTTGCAATTTAATGATATTTGTATATACCTCACCTTTACTGACCTCCAGTGATTCATCCATACCTTGATCACTCTTCTTCATTCTCATTCCTGATTTTACTTCTCAAGTCGTATTATAGTCACGAAGGCTGGTGTTAGGCAGCAGTTTCATGCAACCATCGCTGTTACAAGTGACCACCTAATTGCTTAAATTGTCATATTATATTTCCTGGTTGTCCATTTGCAGGCAAAAAGTTATGTGAGTATGCAATATATTTTATATTTTGCTTTTTCATTAAATGATGTTCTCTGTCCCATTTCACCTCCTTTGCGTATTACGGATAACTTTTGGGAAAGCGACAAATTTAGCAATTTCTGCAAAGGCTCCCCAAATCCTTTATTTTCCTTTATACAATTATTCGTTCACAATCATCACCATTGCTCAAAAGTCTTCAAAACGTTTCTAACCAGTGAAGAGTTGACCGACATTACAATTGACACCCTGCGGCCATTATGCTCTCATGATGATGAATGATTTAATTTTTAACTACTAATATGCTTGACTTGCATCGTTCACCATACAGTGCCTTCAGAAGGTATTCACACCCCTTAACTTTTTCACATTTTGATGTTACAGCCTGAATTTAAAATGGATTAAATTGATATTTTTTTGTCGCTGATCTACACAAAATACCCTCTAATGTCAGTGTTTTTGAGAATATTCTACTAAATAATTTAAAATGAAATACAGAAATATCTTATTTACATAAGTATTCAACCCCCTGAGTCAATACTTCATCGAAGCACCTTTGGCAGCAATTGCAGCTTTGAGTCTTCTTTGGTATGTCTGTATCAGCTTTGCACATCTGCATGTGGGGAGTTTCTCCCTTTGTTCCTTGCAGATTTGCTCAAGCTCTGTCAAGGTGGATGGGGAGTGTCGGTGAACAGCAATCTTCAAGTCTTTCCACAGATTTTATCAATGGGATTCAAATCTGGGCTTTGGCAGGGCCATTCAAGGACTTTCACGTTCTTGTTTTGAAGCCATTCCAGTGTTGCTTAGGCTGTATGCTTGGGAGAATCGTCCTGTTGGAATGTAAATCTTTGCCACAGTCTCAGGTCTTTTGCACTCTGAAGCAGGTTCCCCTCAAGGATTTGCATGTACCGTAAAATTCGGACTATTAGCCGCAACTTTTTCCCTCAACTTCGACCTCTGCGGCTAAAATAACGATGCGGCTTGTTTATGAAATTTTCCGATGTTGCGGGTTTTCCTGATGACGCGTTCAGGCCAAATCAAGTTGTTGTCGTCAGTCTCCAGTCTATGTTTAGATTCACATTAGGTTTCAAAACTGGTTTTGACTCTTCGTGAATTCAAAACTCACTGTAAAAGTGTGCTAGTGATAACTGTTTACGGTTTTTTCCTCCAAATTTACACACGGCCTTTACACACACGAAACATTCAGTTAATGGCCCTGGCGCAGACAACTTCCATCATGCCGAAAACACGACGCAATGCTTACGATGCAGCTTTCAAATTGAAGGCGATCGAACTGGCTATTGAAAAGGGAAACCGAGCTGCTGCCTATGAACTTGGAGTGAATGAATCCATGATCAGACGTTGGAGAAAGCAGAGGGGCGAACTTTCTCACTGCAAAAAGTCAACAGAGGCTTTCAGAGGTAGGAAATGCCGATGGCCCGAACTGGAAGACGAACTTGAAGACTGGGTTAACACACAGAGAGTGGATTGTTGGGGTGTTTCTACTGTTCAGATTAGACTCAAAGCAAGATCGATCGCTGCAGAAAAGAAAATAGAAGAATTTCAGGGCGGGCAGTCATGGTGTTTCAGATTTATGAAACGCAAAGGTCTTTCTGTCAGAGCACGAACGACTCTCTGTCAACAACTCCCTCCTGACTTCGAAGAAATAATCGCAAAGTTTCGGAACTACACGCAGGAGAAAATAGCAGAGAACTTAATTGCTCCACAGGACATAATTAATATGGATGAGGTCCCTCTGACCTTTGACCTACCTCTCAATCGGACTGTAAACAAAAAAGGCGAATCGTCCATCTGTTTAAAAACAACTGGTCACGAGAAAACCAATTTTACTTGCGTCCTGAGCTGCACGGCATACGGAGAAAAACTTCCACCAACGGTCATATTTAAACGCGTTACGTTGCCAAAGGAGAAGTTTCCAAAAGGAATCGTTATTAAAGTGAACAAGAAAGGGTGGATGAATGAAACGCTAATGAAGACGTGGCTCACTGAGTGCTACGGCAAGTGACCGGGAGGGTTCTTCCACCGAAACAAGGCCATGTTGGTTTTGGACAGCATGAGGGCCCACATTACTGATACCGTAAAAGAAGCAATCAGATCGACTAACTCCATCCCAGCAGTGATCCCAGGCGGCACCACCAAATATCTTCAACCTCTTGATATCAGTGTTAATCGTGCTTTCAAAGTAGCACTGCGTGTCGAATGGGAAACATGGATGACCAGTGGCGAAAAATCTTTCACCAAAACTGGACGTATGCGACGAGCAAGCTTCGCGGAGGTCTGTCAATGGATTTTGACAGCGTGGGGAAAAGTAAAACAATCTACGATCGTCAACAGCTTTCGCAAAGCTGAACTCTTGTATGTAGCAGACGACAGAGAAGCCACCAGCTCCAGCCAGCATGACTCGGATTCATCCGACAGTGAAAAAGAGGCCGGGGTCAGCGATGCAGCCATAGCAGAAGAAGCTGTGCTTCTGTTGTTCAACTCCGACACTGAAGACGAAGCTTTCAGTGGCTTCAGTGGAAATGATGATGACGACGAATAAATGTGACTACCGGTATTTTTTGATTGTGTGTATTATTGTGTATCTTTGGTGTAGCTGTATTTTTATTTTTGTGTTGCTTTGTCACTGAATTTGTGATTGAATTTGTGCTTTGCGCACGTCTGACAAGTTTCTGTGGCTGTCGAGTTTCTCACTTTTTGTGGTTTATAAACGGTTGCGGCTTATAAACCAGTGCGGCTTGTGTGTGTTTAAATTCCGGATTTTTTTTAAAATTTAGGGGATGCGGCTTATATAATGATGCGCTCAATGGTCCGAAATTTACGGTATTTATTTAGCTCCATTCATTGTTCCCTTTGTCCTTACAAGTCTTCCAATCCCTGCCGCTGAAAAATATCACCATAATATTATGCTGCCATGCTTCACGGTAGGGATGGTGTTAGATGGGTGATGAGCTGTGCTCGGTTTCCACCATACGTAGTGCTTTGCATTTAGGCCAAAGAGTTCAATTTTCATCTCATTAGACCACATAATCTTTTGCCTCATGCTCTGACCCTTTCACGTGCCTTTTTGCAAACTCGAGGCATGCTGTCATGTGCCTTTTTCTCAGGAGGGGCTTCCATCTGGGCACTCTCCCATAAAGCCTAGATTTGTGAAGTGTGAAGTGCTTCTGAGACTGTTGTCTTCTCAGAAGGTTCTCCCTTCTCATCCAGAGTAACCCTAACCCTAATGGCTGTAGTTCTGTCAGAGTGATCATTGGCTTCTTTGTCACCTCCCTGACCAAGGACCTCTTGCCCGGCCGGTACTCAGTTTGGTTGGACGGCCAATGGTTCCATATTCTTTCCCTTTCCTAATGATGGAACTCACTACGCTCTTGGAAACTTTCAACACTCTAACAATTGTTTTATACCCTTCTTCAGATCTATGCCTCCTCAATTCTATCTGCGAGTTCTATGGACAGTTCCTTCCACTTCATGGAAGAGTTTTTTGCTCTGACATGCACTGTCAACTGTGGGACCTTATAGAGAAAGGTGTGTTTCTTTCTAAATCATGTTCAATCAACTGAATTGGCCACAAATGGACTCCAATCAAGTTGTAGAGAAGTCTCAAGGATGATCAAATAAAATTGGATGCACTTGAGCTCAATTTAGAGTGTCATAGCAAAGGCATTGAATACTTGTTGACTCGAGACATTTTCAGCTTTTCATTTTTAATGAATTTGTAAAAAAAAAAAAATCTAAAAAAAATCCACGTTTATATTATGGGGTATTATGTGTAGATCAGTGACAAAAAAAATCTCGATTCAATCAATTATTTTACATTCAGGCTGTAACCCACCAAAATGTGAAAACGTCCAGTGGTGTGAATACTTTCTGGAGGCACTGTGGCTTGATATTGATATCAGTGCCAGCTAAAGTACACCTCTTGCTGTTGGGTTTGTGATACCCTGATAAAGGATAGACGGTGCATTGTTGCCACAGAATGTCTGTCTGGTGCTCACTGTCAATGAACCACATTATTTGTTTGCTTCTGACAGGTATCAGTGCCAAGCGGGATGGTGGCCTTGATGAGTGCCATTCGTGATGGCAGAGATCCTGATCCTTGTGATGCTCAGCGGACTGTATTCAAATTTAAGCAGCCGGTAAGATCATGTACTTGTCATTCCGCACTCATTCTTTTATTCCTTTCCATCTCCGTTGGTTTTCTTTGTTTTTGTTTTTTAGCCATCGTTTTTGTTTTGTTTTATTTTATTTTTGTTTGTCTTCTTCTCATGCCAATCATAAAGGAAGAACTATATCATTTTATTTATTTTTTTCTTTTCCTGGTTAGCCATAGCATTTTTTTTTTCTTGTTTGGGTTATGAGATTCTTAGCTGCCCTCTTTCTCATGCCTTAAAATGCTTTTTTAATTTAATTTAATATTATGTGTAATAAAATTTCAGCATTTGTTTTCGATCTAACTCATTTCTACAACTTCGGTGCACATTGGGGAATTGATGATGGATTGGAATTGGGTGGGTGGATAGCACATGGAGTTGACACTCTCCCAAATGAATTTTTGTACACAGTTTTTACTTTTCCCTATATTGAATGCCATTTTACTCCACAATCTTGATGCCTTCTGGCCAGATTTGCAACATGCCTGTGTTTGAAATAGATAGACACGGGCATCAGTAACCAAATATACAAACCTGCCAAGCGTGGATCACATTTGCAAAAGATTCAGAGTGGCTGCTGATTGTGTTTGCCAACCGCCTGCGTTTGTCTTCGCCAGTCGCCCAAGGGTCGACCGTTTGTTACATTAGAAAGGATCATTCGTATCAGCAAGGTGTCTCATCTGATCAGTTCCCCGGCGATTTAAAAAAAAAAAAAAAACCCTTTAATTCCGAACTGTTCTTGGGCTATGCCAGCTATTATGCCTTGTTTTCTACATTTTGCAAACGTACTACATTCAGATTAACAAATTTGGTTAAAATATGCACCGTTTTATGTATGGAAATTAATTGTATGCTCATCAATGCAAAGGACAGGCATTTTCCACACAAAACAGCACACTTTCTTTCCATTATTAAATAATATTTTCACCCTTCTTTGCAAACTTAATTTTGCTCATTTTACTTTTTCCAAGCATATTTTAATCTCTCCTCCTGGAAATGAGGAGATAATTATGGATCCATAAAAAAAGATGTTACGTAGTTTACTCGCAGGAACATCTTTTTTTGTATACAAAGTAGAGGATCGTGTAAGAGCAACACAAAGACACGAGAGAGAGAGAGAGAGAGAGAGAGAGAGAGAGAGAGAGAGAGAGAGAGAGAGAGAGAGAGAGAGAGAGAGAGAGAGAGAGAGAAAGAAAGAGAAAAAGAAAAGAGAAAATACATCAACAGGAGAGAACAGGGATAGTGGTATAATCTGTGGAAGGGGGAGGGCTGGGGAGAAGGGAGGGGGTACACAGTATAAAGCAAATGAACACTTCTAGGAATTTCAGGAAAGAAGTTGGGGATTAAAAGAGGTGGATTTGGGGTGTATCAATGGGGGTAGAGAAGATCACGGTTTTGGATGGGGGAATATAAGAGATGGTGGTGATTTCCAGGAAAAAACACAATTTTAATAACCTCCACTACCGAAGGTGAAAGGAGGAAATTGTGTTTTCACCCCTGTCTATCTGTTTGTGAACAGGATATCTCAAAAAGTTGGGGATGGATTCAGACGAAACTTGGTGGACAGGTTGGGCATTTGACAAGGAAGAATTGATTCAATTTTGGTGAAGATTCGAATCCAGATCCGGATCAGATAATTTTTTTGTGGTTCTTTACGATTGATTGATCAGACTAAAACCAATATATACCATGATATCTCAGTTATTTACAGATTTAGACGAAACTTGGTGGACAGGTTGTGCATGTGACATGGACGAATCGATTCGATTTTGGTGAACATCCAAATACAGGTCCAGATATTTGAGAATTTTTGTATTTTAAAGTTATTATTCACCATTGAGATATAGAGCCAAAAACGATATACAACATGATATTTCAAAAAATTGTGGACGACTTGTGACAAAAGTAGGTAGATGACTTGGTTAGGCGACAAGAACAACCCGATTAGATTTTGGTTCAGGTCCGAATCCAGATCTGGCCTATCGGTGGATACAAAACGTAAACTGTTCAGCCTGGCGGAGGTTTGCTCTCTACCGAGTGCCGTTCTAGTTTGCATACGTTTTAAAGTGTACATATAGGATTTAAAAAAAATAGATTAGAGACATATAACAGATTAGAGATTCGATTACATATGGATAAGAGAGAGTACGTTGCTTTGGTTTGGACACGTGATGAGGAAAAAGGATGAAGAACCGATCAAGAAAGCATGGAATGTGCCAATTAAAGGGAAAATTTCTAGAGGATGACAGAGATTCAGGTGGATGGAGGTAATGGAAAGAGACTTTAAGAACATGAGATTGAGAGAGGAAGATATGGAAGATGGAGGGGAATGGAGAAAGTGGATCCGAGCGGCTGACTGCTAACTGTTGGGATAAAGGGGTGGAAGAGAAGAATAAGAATATCATATGAATTAGAAAAATAATAATGGGTTCCTCACATTGTGTGCTTTTCAGGATTAGTATATAATTAATTGCCTTTGGTTTAAGGTTTTCATGGTTTGTGTATAATTAATTACATAAGGGAAATATCTTCTTCATTTTGGATCAAACTTAACTGAAAATCTGCTCACATAGTCAGGTTCACTATGTTTTTTCGTTCAAAATCATGGTAGATTAGCAAACCTATACATTTTTTGAAACGTTATTACATGGAAAATCTGAAAATCAATGTTTACATTTGCCAATTCCGACCAATTCCATTCGACCAATTCGACCATTCGACCATTTGACCAATCGCTTTGATTGACCATTCGACCATTCGACCAATTCGATCGATTCGATTCGATTCATCGAATTCGATTTGATCGACCATTCGACCAATTCGATTTGCCAATCAATTTGACTGACCTTTGCTTGTGTGGAACGGACTGTGAAAACGATGCGGACTATATTGTCGGATACGACACACAGGACAGTGATGACGAACTCTAAATGGCATATTCCGTAATCGTGTATGTTTGATGCCATTGACTGCCTGTGTAGATGTGAAGTTATACTGACCATGTGTATATATGATTTTGCTGACTGCCTGTGTATGTTTTGTGATATGAATTATTGTGACACATTTTGATGTTATTAACTGCCTGTACAAAATGATAACATGTATTTGATTATGCAACTTATCGTGAATATAAAGACAGTATTTTGCAATTCAAAACCTTTGATTCGTGTCTTACTTGCACTAATTTGATATTTACTAATTAATACTAATTACCCCATAGCACTAATTTGATACTTTCATTGGATTCCTTGTCCCTGAAAATATAGGTTTAGTATATTTTAAAAAGTTTTTAGGGTAATTAGAGGCAGAAATAGAACAAAATATGTATTTTACAGTGGCCATTTTGAAAATCCAAAATGGCCGCCATACAGGTATCTCTCCAAATGTAAACATTGGTTTTTAGTTTCCTTATACTATAACCTTTCCAAAAATGTATAGGTTTGCTAATCTACCATGATTTTGAATGAAATATAATTTATTGACATAATGAACCTGACTAACAGCTTCCTTCTTACGTTTGAGTCCATCTTGTAAAATGCTTTGCTATTTACTTTTATAATTATGTTTGCAACTACAGTTTAACAAAGGTAAGATAATATATTTAAATAAGATAGCATGATTGCTTCAAATTTACATGCACTCGTGGTTGCTGGTATTTGCACCTTCATTTATCAAGTGTTAAAAAAAAATATTTTTTTTTTTTTTTGCGCACTCAACACACTTGCCAAATGTTTGTTTATAAGATTGAGCATCCTTGGGAATTTAACCCACACCAGACAGGGGAGAAAAGAAACCAGTCTTTAACCGCTCGACCAAACCGGCAGTTTCTTCATCGACTGTATCTTAAAATTGTAAATGGATGAAGAAGATAAATTATCTTGGCCTTTGGTTCAGGAAAGTCTCCACCCAAGATGGGCCAATAGTCATTTGCAACAACTGCAGTAGAAAGTCCAATGATTCTTCCTGCCACAACACTATATTGGCTACTTGCCAGGCTGCTTCGGCGGACTCTCACCAATTCAAATAGATGTGTTTTGAAGACTATTACAATTAGAATTGATAATTAGAATTTATTGAAAGTGGAGGCCATGACGATTTATGTTTAAGCCAGCCAACCAGCCAGTGTTTGCAGTGAAAGGCTCTGCTTTCTTATCGTTGCATCTTCCTGCACGGCATTTGGAAATATCGAGGATTTCCGGAGCAGCGTCCTGGAGATCTCTATCTCCTTTTTGCACAAGCACTGGAACCAAATGGTCAAGATGTCCTCCATTTGCTCTAACTTTCCAATGCACATACAGTGAGTGCTTCTGTTTCACATTTGCTGTACCATGCACTTCCAATGTCTTGATGTCACACTTCTTCCGGTCACAAAGCCACTGCAGCATCAATTTACGGATCCAAGCAGAGTTTTACTGGTCGGTTTGCCATTGTCTCCCCAGTAGTAGTCATGGCAGGAATTTGTAATTTGTTTAAGATGCCGCTAATGGCTCACCTCCTCTTCAAGAAGGACATCGCGAGATGTTTAACGTCCAACAACTAATGCTAGCAGATGGGACACCCAGTTTAACATTCATCCGAGAGGGACACGCATTGATGAATCACCCTGCATGTGAAACACCAGGGTGGCAGTTTATAGCTGGGTCGAGATTCAAACCCAGGCTAGACAGCTTCGAGGCGTGTGTGGAGCCATCACGCCAACCCATACATGTTGATAGAGGCAGCCAATTGTGTGGTATTTCAATGTTCCATGCAGTGTTAGCACATTGTATTTCATACACTTCAAGCATTTGTGCATATAATATGTATGCTTTGTGGTTTTCGCTGGGGATGTTGAAAAAAAAATAAAAAATACAAGAGCAGCTGAAATTATGGTAAAGGGAAATTGATATGGTTGAGTTACGAGGAATAGGGAAAGAAAGTTGGGACGAGGTAGGAGTTTGCATTTGTGTTGCGGACATTAAAATTCCATGGTTTATGTCAAAATGTGTTTGTGGGGGAGGAGGGGGGGAAAACGATGGAATTTTTTTTCCTTAAAACTCTTCTCCCCTTAAATCTCTCCCACTAAAGTCTGAGTGATAAGGTGCTATTGAAAGTGTTGATTCCTGATATTTATTGTGGCGTACCAATATGTTTCAGGTCGTGATCCCCAGCTGCCTCTTGGCACTTGCTGTTGGAGCACTAGAGAGCAGGTGAATATTGTCCTCACATCTGCCACTTGCAAAAAGCCAAGTAGCTTTTTTACATAAAGACTGGCGTGGATCGGTTTGCCTCACCACACGTCGCCGCAGAGACACGGGCTTGTTTTAACCGAGGATACTCACCTAACTGAATTTGAGTTTCTGTGTTGTCATGATTTACACTAATCATAATGTGCTCTCTGTGCTCTGTCCCCCAAATATTCCTACAGGTCGCACAAGATCTGCCAGCAACCCTCTGATGGTTAAACTGCCGAAATCTCGGCTCTCTGCTCACCTTCACTCTTTCATTCCTCTTTTCTCCCGCCTGTGGAACAAACTCCCACACTCCCTTCAATCCCTCTCCTCCCTCCAGGTCTTTAAAACAGCTGTTCACCACCATCTCTTATCTTCCCCCATCCATAACCTTGATCTTTTCTACCCCCACTAATTCACCCCAGATCCACCTTGTTTGAAATTCCAACTTATTTCCTGGAAATCCTGGCAGTGTCCATATGTTTATACCTCTCCCCCCCCCCCCCCCTTCACATGCCTCCCCCCCAAAGCCCTCTCCCTCCCACAGATCTCTCGATGTCTCCATGTCTCTCGGTCCCTGCTCTCAAATGTTGTGTTTGTGTCCTTCCCCCTCTCTCCCCATCTTGTCTACCGCTCCCGATGTTATTTGTTTTATGTGTCTGTTTGTCTTTCTGTGTGATTAATGTTCGCTCTTTCACGAGCCTCGATCTTGTATACAAAAAACAAAAAAAAAAAAAAAAAAATACAAATATTTCTTTTGTACAAATTTATTTGTAATATTGGTGATATTATTTATTTGTTGTTGATTTGTAATCAAAAAAGGTCCAAGTGGTGTAACGCTCTAAATGGTCAAGGGTCCAAGCTGTCTGAAGGGTGGAAGGGGTCTAAATGGTGTTATGGTCTTAAGGGGTCAAAAGGGACTTAAGGGGTTTAAAGGTTTAAATGTTATAAAAGATTGGAAGGGTGAAGGGATCTATCGGTGTTAAAGTATTGAAAAGGTCTTAAAGGTAGAAGTGGTCTTAAGGGTCTTAGGTGTCTTCAATATATTGTGGTATAATGGGTCTTATGGGTCTTCAGGGACTTTTGGGTCTTTCGGATCTTCGGGGTATTTTGGGTCTTCAGGGTCTTTTAAGGGTCTTCAATGTATTTTTTGGTCTTTTGGGTCTTTGTGGTCTTTTGGGTATTTGAGGTATTTTGGGTATTTGAGGTATTTTGGGTCCTCTGGGTCTTTAAGGGTCTTTGAGGTATTTTTGGGTCTTTGGGGTCTGTTAGGCCTTTTGGGTCCTCTGGGCCCTTCAGGTCTTTTGGGTATTCAGGATCTCTGGGGTATTTTGGGTCTTTATGGTCTTTCGGGGTCTGTTTTTTTTTTTTTTTTTGTATACTGAATCGAGGCTCGTGGAAGAGCTAACATTTATTTCACAAACAAATCAACCAGACAAACAAAATATATAAAAAGAGGGAGCGGAAGACAAGATGGGGAGAGAAGAGAAAGCACACAAACATAACATTTGAGAGCAGGGAGATGTGTGGGAGGGAGAGGGCTTGGGGGGAGGAGGTGTGGGAAGGGGGGGGGGGGGGGGGTTGGAGAAGTATAAAACACAAGGACACCAAGGACTTCCAGGACAGAAGTTGGTATTTCAAAAAAGTAGATTTGGGATGAAATTAGCGGGGGTAGAAAAGATCAAGGTTTTGGATGGGGGAAGACAAGAGATGGTGGTGAACAGCTGTTTTAAAGACCTGGAGGGTGGAGTGGGATTGAAGAGAGTGAGGGAGTTTGTTCCAGAGGCGGGAGAAAAGGGGAATGAAGGAGTGAAGGTGAGCAGAGAGTCTTGATTTTGGCAGTTTAACCATAAGAGGGTTGCTAGCAGATCTTGTGCGACCTGTAGGAATATTTGGGGGACAGAGCCCAGAGAGAGCTGGGGGTGCAAGGCAAATATGCAAATATATGCAAAAAGGCAAATATATGCATTATGTTTGCATATAGTTTGAAAATGATGATGACATAGGTCACGTGTTTTGACATCCATCTTGGATAGAAAAACGAACCTTATCCGATCATCACAAAACTTCACAAATGTGATCTCCTACCCATACATATGCAGAGTGATGGCATCTACCGTTGTGGGACTATGAATGAAATTAATGAATGAATGATCGTTTTAAGGCCATTTTCCCCGCTAGAGCGGGGGTTAGCCTTGCGGGCCCCATGACAATCATGGTTCCCTGTTTGAGGCAATGTTTTTATGGCCGGATGCCCTTCCTGACGCCAACCCTTGGCAAGGCAGTCTTGGCAGTCTTAAGGGTCTTGGGGGACTTAAATTGTCTTCAAATGTCTAAGCCTCAAAGGGATCTCAGCAGTCTGAATGGTCGAAAGGTATATTCCAACAATATGTAATTAATTGACGTACATAATTAATAGACAGGACGCAACCGACATTAAAACAGTACGTAATTAATAGACACATACTCACAGCTTCACAGCTTCATGGCTACCCGGTCGGACGGACAGCTTCCCATACGGACTAGCATAAAGTCAGGCCTCAGGGACCGTATTTTTTGGTTATATGTATACTGTATATGTATATATATATATATTATAATAGGCGAAGGTGATTCTGTCCGTCTGTCCGGGGGTGTGGCTTAGTCGGTTTTCAGAGTAGCTCCACCCATAGCTCCACCCATTCTTGGAGAGGCTTCATGTAAACAAATATCCACCATTTTATTACCTCGAATGGCTTTGAGGCCTGTTTAGTTAGGCCCATGCTGTCTTTCTCTCTCACACAGGTTTATTTCAATTCTAATTCGATATATCATTTCATTTTTAACAGTCGATAACATAGTGTTTGACTCGGTTGAAAAAAAACGGGAAGAGAATCCCAAGAAAGTTTCCGTTTATAGAACGAAATGATTTCTCAAAGGCCTGTGAACTAAAGCTCATTCATTGAGAGTCACCCTCACAATTTTATCTCGAATTCACCATCTGATTTAATTTTTATCGATGCTTTTGGACTCGGTGTCAGAAATAATTGAGAACATTCACGCACACACAGGAAATTGCCGAAATATATTTATAAAAATCGCGAGATGATACACGAAAATACAGCGCCTAAAATAACATTCGGGGAAAATGTCGACATATATTAAAAATTCGCTTTTTCTTTTCCGTTAAGATATATTACTTTTACCTTTTATGAGAGTCGGCACAAAAACGACATATATATCTTCGTTCTTTCTTATTTCATTCAACATTATTATCTGGAAGTAAAATATGTTTCAGGAAATTACCGAGAGATATTTCTTCGTTTTTTTTTTATTAGTTATGTGCGCTTCCACTTTAAATAGGTTTATGTGAAATCTTTAATTTTCACAATGTCATTTACTTGCCATTTGTCATTTGATGATTACGAGACACTTCCTCTTGAAGATCGTGACAATTCATGCGTTGCGTGGAAACTTCCATTTCCAAAATGAATGCGACGGTCGATGAAGAACGCAGACTTGAACAGGATGTAGCAAGAAAACGAATGAGACGGGCGAACGAGTCCGTCGACGAACGTCAATGCAGACTTGAACAGGATGTAGCAAGAACCGCACAGAGACCGCACGAGATGGGAGAACCGCACAGAATGCTGCTGCAACAGCGATGAGGAGGGTTGGAGAGGAGCGAGGGGTTGGAGAGCGAGGTGCTAGGGGTTGGAGAGTGAGGAGCGAGGGGTTGGAGAGTGAGGAGCGAGGGGTTGGAGAGTGAGGAGCGAGGGGTTGGGGAGCGAGGAGCGAGGGGTTGGAGAGCGAGGTGATAGGGGTTGGAGAGCGAAGAGCTAGGGGTTGGAGAGCGAGGAGCTAGGGGTTGGAGAGTGAGGAGCAAGGAGTTGGAGAGTGAGGGCCGATTGGAGCGGGGAGTGAGGGCCGATTGGAGCGGGGAGTGAGGGCCGATTGGAGCGGAGAGTGAGGGGCGATTAGAGCGGAGAGTGAGGGCCGATTGGAGCGGAGAGGAGTGTGAGGAGGTATTGGAGAGGAGTGTGAGGAGGTATTGGAGAGGAGTGTGAGGAGGTATTGGAGAGGAGTGTGAGGAGGTATTGGAGAGGAGTATGAGGAGGTATTGGAGAGGAGTGTGAGAAGGTATTGGAGAGGAGTGTGAGAAGGTATTGGAGAGGAGTGTGAGAAGGTATTGGAGAGGAGTGTGAGAAGGTATTGGAGAGGAGTGTGAGGAGGTATTGGAGAGGAGTGTGAAGAGGTATTGGAGAGGAGTGTGAGGAGGTATTGGAGAGGAGTGTGAGGAGGTATTGGAGAGGAGTGTGAGGAGGTATTGGAGGTGAGGAGGTGTGAGGGGTTGGAGAGGAGTGTGAGCGTTGGAGAGGAATGTGAGGGGTTGGAGAGTAGTGTGAGGGCTTGGAGAAGAGTGTGAGGGGTTGGCGAGGAGTGTGAGGGGTTGGAGAGGAGTGTGAGGGGTTGGAGAGGAGTGCGAGGAGGTATTGGAGAGGAGTGCGAGGAGGTATTGGAGAGGAGTGCGAGGAGGTATTGGAGAGGAGTGTGAGGAGGTATTGGAGAGGAGTGCGAGGAGGTATTGGAGAGGAGTGCGAGGAGGTATTGGAGAGGAGTGCAAGGAGGTATTGGAGAGGAGTGCGAGGAGGTATTGGAGAGGAGTGCGAGGAGGTATTGGAGAGGAATGTGAGGAGGTATTGGAGAGGAGTGTGAGGAGGTATTGGAGAGGAGTGTGAGGGGAGTGGCATTGGAGAGGCGTGAGGATGGAGAGGAGTGAGGGTGGAGAGGAGTGAGGGTGGAGAGGTGTTAAGGGTCACATATTATGTGAAATAAATAAATTGTGTTCATTACACCATTTTAACCATTTTGTAAAATTTAATGTGCAGCATCTAAATCAAGATGTCCAAATGTCACACACGTCCATACCTGTGGGATTCCCACGGGTGACCCCACTAGTATAAATATATTCTCCGTCGGTGATTCTGTCTGTCTGTCCGGGGGTGTTGCTCCACCCGGTCTGGGAGGGGCTACAAACACAAATATCCACCATTTTGTTTACTCGCATCGCTTTGAGGCCTCTTTTGTTAGGCCAGCGGTGTCTTTCTCTCTCACAGTTTTATTTAAACTCTAATTTGATATCTCATTTCATTTTTCACAGTCGCTAACATTGTTTTAGACTCGATTGAAAAAAACGGGAATAAAAATCGATGAAAGTTGCCGTTTATAGAACAAAATGCATTTTCAAAGGCCTGTAACATAAAGGCCATTCATTGAGTCTCCCTCATGGCTTTATCTCGGCTAATTCACCATCACAGTTGCTGGGATGGTTCAAGTCTCAGTTTAAGCTGCAGTTGAGAAAATCGGCGACATGTATTCCAACGGCCGTTTTGAATGTGTCGACTGTTATGTGGGCACGGGGAATGAGAGAGGGGAATGACAGAGGAGAATTACAGAGGAGAACGACAGAGGAGAACGACAGAGGAGAACGACAGAGGAGAACGACAGAGGAGAACGACAGAGGAGAACGACAGAGGAGAACGACAGAGGAGAACGACAGAGGAGATGAGAGAGAAGAAGGAGAGGGGAAGGAGAGGAGAGAACGTTCCCAGGACTTCGTTATTTCTATTATTACTGAGTAAAAATACAGCGAATGAGTGTGTAAGTTCGGGATCGAACCGAAGTCTCATTATATTTTTCCATATCCCTGGGGTGTACATACAGAGTTTTTTTTAAGCGAGTCAACTCTTTTCCAACCATGGTATTAAACAATACAGTACTTCAAAAATGTACATAATAATGTAAACTAACTCTGGAATACAATATTTATTAATAACGTTTAGTTTTAATCTATTTTCACTTTGTAAAGCGAAAAGTTGGTGTTCCTGAATGGTTTTCTCTCATCTCCCCTTCCTGGTCAGTCTGGAGTTCCCCAAGGCAGTATTCTGGGCCCTGTGCTTTTTTCTGGTCTTCATCAATGATCTCTCCGACTCTCTGGAAAATCCTCTCTATCTCTTTGCTGATGACTCCACTCTCTGCCGCTCCATACCCCATCCCTCAGATCGGCAGTCTGCAGCCTCCTCACTCTCTGCAGATCTGGACAAAATCACAGACTGGTCAAACAAGTGGAACATGTCTTTCATTCCTGACAAATCTCACACTCTCACAATGTCTCTCCGAAAAGACCGAGAATCTACTTTCCCTCCAATCTACTTTCAACTTTCAAAAAACCCTCCAATCTACTTTCTCAACAATCCTCTTCAAGAAGTTCTGTCACTCAACCTTTTGGGTCTCACTACCTGCCATGATCTTTCCTGGGAAAACCACATTTCCAAGATGGCCTCCAAAGCCAGTCGCCGACTGGGCATCCTCCGTCGTGTGAATTCCTTCCTTGGCACACCTGAGCTCCTCACCACATACAAGGCTTTCATCCGCAGCTCAATGGAATACTGTTCTCCCCTCTGGGCCGGTGCTCCTGCCTCACACCTATCTCGGCTTCACGCTGTTGAAAGCAAAGCTTTCAGAATCATTGGAATCTCCCGCGATGAAGCTAACTCCGAGGGCCTTTCACTCACTCACCGCAGGCAGGTTGGTGGTCTTTCTGTCTTCTACAGACTCCTCTCCGGCCTTGCTCCCCCATCTCTCTCTGTGCTCTGTCCCCCAAATATTCCGACAGGTCGCACAAGATCTGCTAGCAACCCTCTTATGGTTAAACTGCCAAAATCAAGACTCTCTATTCACCTTCACTCTTTCATTCCTCTTTTGTCCCACCCCTGGAACAAACTCCCCCACTCTCTTCAATCCCACTCCTCCCTCCACGTCTTTAAAACAGCTGTTCACCACCATCTCTTATCTTTCCCCATCCAAAACCTTGATCTTTTCTACCCCCGTTAATTCACCCCAGATCCACTTTTTAAAAAATACCCACTTCTTTCTTGGAAGTTCTAGCAGTGTCCACATGTTTTTTTTTTGCCTCTGTATTTTGCTATGTGCATGTGCATGCACATGCATTCACATGTTATCAGAAGTAAATACATTGTGTAGATTACATCGTTTGTGGATCTGATAAATTGCGAGTAACCATTTTGAAAAACTGAATGTGCAGGTGCAGCACGTGCAATAATCTAGCTCAATATGTCCAATTGTCATACACGTCCATGCCCGTGGGATTCCCACGGGTGACCCCACTACCACTGGTATATATATATAATGAGACAAACACAACCGCTGAACTTGGAGGAAGTGTCATGACTTCCCAGCGTACTTTGGGTACCAGTCATATCACGACAATGACGCCACCTTTTTCACCGTACTCAGTGGGGAATTTTCTCAGGAGGCATTTCCTCCTCTCTTTGGAGATTGTTCATGCTCTTATCCTTTCATATGCTGAACGTTGAGAAAGGAAGCAGCACGCATCATTTTAAAAGTCTTTGGTATGACTTGGCTGAGGTTTAAATCGCCAACCTCCCAAACTCTGAGCGGAAGATGCAGCAGGTGATGCATCACATCATCATTCCACATGTATTGTCTGTGATTTGGGTATGCAGCTCTACTACAAGCCTTAGACAATGTAAATTTTTTAAATTTAAACCTCAAAAGTAATAAAGCAAGTATATGAAGATGGTTTGCATACTGTGTCATCAGCATGGCATGGCCACTCCCTGCTCTCCCCTCTCGGGACGTCCTGAAATTCCATCTCTTTTGAAATTGTATTCAAACATTGAATTTTAACATTTTGGGGATTTGCAAATCGTGTGTTTTGCACAATGTGTACTTTGAGATGCTAAAAAGCTCTTTTCTTTGGGCTGTAAGGTTTTTGACACTGCAGAGCTCCTCCATTGACAGACACAATGCCGGCCTGACATGTGTACATTTGAGGATGGCACCCTGAAATTGGTGTGCTAACTCGTATAATCGTGTGCCCGTCTGCCTAAAATTAACCCTTTGGTTGCTTGTGGTTACCACAGGTATTGTGTTTGTCTGACGGGCATGCCTGATGATAAAAATCCATATTTCATTGGCTGCAGCGAGATATTGGCTCCTCCACACTTAAAGGGTGCATGTTGAAATATAGTCTTAAAATAGATCTGCCACACCATCCTGGGGGAGTTAGGGGGAGATACGTCACAGAGGACAGCAATGGCTGTGTTGATGATGCCAAGCAGGCAGAAACATTTTCATGGATCTGGCCTTTTATCCCCTTTGGATTCAGCACTGGTGTGACATTGAACTGGAGAAGGCCTATCTTTGACGCTGCAGAGAGGTCTCTGCAGATAGGTGGAGGTGCTTATTTGCATAATGTATACATGAACGTATTTATTATGCAAATTAGCACCCCATTAATTAGTGACAGTTTCTGAATCTTTTTTTTTTTTTTCTTCTTGATCATTAATTCATCGTTATGAGCTGTTGTATTTTGTAAAACATGAATATTATACCATAAAACCTCAACAGGTCATGTGGTGTATTTGAGGGGATTGAGAGATATATTCCACGTGAAGATCCCTTTAAAATGAGAGCTGTGATGCTGCATAAAATGCTCTGCTCCCATTGTTATCCCTAAAAAGAGTATCCGATTCATCTATCAGTACTTAAATATTATGTTGCTGCTACAATGTACAAGTTTGGTCTTCTGAAACAGTTGGAAATGTAGAGACTCGGTGAAAAAATAGATTTGTTCATTGGAAGCCTCTTGAGAAATTAAATTTGTTGCAATAATAAATAAATTCTGTTGTGTTGTTTTGCAGGAAGATTGGACCAAGATCTTATGTCTGGTCTGAAAAGGACATGGTGGACAAAGCGGCGTTTGAATTTGCAGAGGTGTGACAATCTCACGAATCTCCTTCCATGTTACTTTTACTGTTTCACAAACTCTTGTACACCGCACCTTTCCTATGCCATCTCCAGGCATTGCAAATCGTCATTGCCGGGCACCGAAGGGGGCTCGGCAGTGACGCACGCTGAAAGGGAGTACTCAGTTTTCACTCTGGTTGTTGTACACCGCACCTTTCCTATGCCATCTCCAGGCATTGCAAATCGTCATTGCTGGGCACCAAAGGGGGCTCGGCAGTGACGCACACTGAAAGAGAGTACTCAGTTTTCACTCTGGTTGTTTGTTTTCTTGCTTTCTTTCTTTCTTGTTGTACACCGCTCCTTTCCTATGCCATCTGCAGGCATTGCAAATCGTCATTGCCGGGCACCGAAGGGGGCTCGGCAGTGACGCACGCTGAAAGAGAGTACTCAGTTTTCACTCTGGTTGTTGTACACCGCTCCTTTCCTATGCCATCTCCAGGCATTGCAAATCGTCATTGCCGGGCACCGAAGGGGGCTCGACAGTGACGCACGCTGAAAGAGAGTACTCAGTTTTCACTCTGGTTGTTTGTTTGTTTGTTGTACACCGCTCCTTTCCTATGCCATCTCCAGGCATTGCAAATCGTCATTGCCGGGCACCAAAGGGGGCTCGGCAGTGACGCACGCTGAAAGAGAGTACTCAGTTTTCACTCTGGTTTCTTGCTTGCTTGTTTGTTTTCTTTCTTGGTTGTCCGGGCGATATCTCAGCCATCCTTTGAGCTAGGAAGCTGAAATTTCGGCACAATAGTGAGCAAGTCTTTTGTCAAAAACGGTATTTTTTTTTTTTGATTAATCAATAAATTGAGGAGTTATTTAATTATTAGCGATTAATTAAGTACTTATTTAATTAATCACATTTCCTTTCTCTTCTGCCCATTAACTCAGGCACCTTTTGAGTTAGGAAGCTGACATTTGGACATGCCAATGACCAGGTGATTTGGCTGCAAAGGATATTTTTGATTTATTAATTAATCAATTAATCGATTAATTATTTAATTATTCGATTAATGACAAAAAAAATTTTTTTTTTAAAGTTACAGATTCTGATGAAATAGTGGTAGTTTATGTGTTCTCTGACCAAATTGATTAATAATTTAATTTTTTTATGATTATTATTTATTTATTTTCATTATTAATCATTTATTTATTTTCTTTCTCATTTGGCCAATATCTCAGGCACCTTTTGAGCTGGGAAGCTAATATCTGGACATGAGTGACCAAATGATGTGGCTATCAAGGATATTTTTGATTTATTGATTAATCATTTAATCGATTAATTATTTATTGATTAATCGATTAATTATTTATTGAGTAATCAATTAATTATTTAATTTTTTATTAGACTTATTTAATTAAATTTCTGAAAGATACATCTTCGGATGAAGCACTAGTGGTTTAGTTATGCTATTAGCCAATTGATTATGAAAATATTTTGTGATAATCTTTTATTGATTTTAATTATACAATTAATCAATCAATTAGTGTACACCTCTCCCTCCCAATACAGCCTCAATGAGCTGCACTGTGGTATTGCCGGGCGCCTGAGGCGCCCCGGCAATGCCGCTCTGTAGGATATTTAATTATTTGGCATGGGGGCGGTGTACTTTGAATGTATGTGTACTTGTTTTCTTTCTTGTTTGTTTGTCCGGGCGATATCTCAGCCATCCTTTGAGCTAAGAAGCTGAAATTTCGGCACGATAGTGAGCAAGTCCTTTGTCAAAAACTGTATTTTTTTTTTTGATTAATCAATAAATTGAGGAGTTATTTAATTATTAGCGATTAATTAAGTACTTATTTAATTAATCAAATTTCCTTTCTCTTCTGACCATTAACTCAGGCACCTTTTGAGTTAGGAAGCTGATATTTGGACAGGCCAATGACCAGGTGATTTGGCTGCAAAGGATATTTTTGATTTATTAATTAATCAATTAATCGATTAATTATTAAATTATTCGATTAATGACAAAAAAATTTTTTTTTTTAAAGTTACAGATTCTGATGAAATAGTGGTAGTTTATGTGTTCTCTGACCAAATTGATTAATAATTTAATTTTTTTATGATTATTATTTATTTATTTCCATTATTAATCATTTATTTATTTTCTTTCTCATTTGGCCAATATCTCAGGCACCTTTTGAGCTGGGAAGCTAATATTTGGACATGAGTGACCAAGTGATGTGGCTATTGTACACCGCTCCTTTCCTATGCCATCTCCAGGCATTGCAAATCGTCATTGCCGGGCACCGAAGGGGGCTCGGCAGTGACGCACGCTGAAAGAGAGTACTCAGTTTTCACTCTGGTTGTTTGTTTGTTTGCTTTCTTGTTGTACACCGCTCCTTTCCTATGCCATCTCCAGGCATTGCAAATCGTCATTGCTGGGCACCGAAGGGGGCTCGGCAGTGACGCACGCTGAAAGAGAGTACTCAGTTTTCACTCTGGTTGTTTGTTGTACACCGCTCCTTTCCTATGCCATCTCCAGGCATTGCAAATCGTCATTGCCAGGCACCAAAGGGGGCTCGGCAGTGACGCACGCTGAAAGAGAGTACTCAGTTTTCACTCTGGTTTCTTTCTTTCTTGTTTGTTTTCTTTCTTGTTGTACACCGCTCCTTTCCTATGCCATCTCCAGGCATTGCAAATCGTCATTGCCGGGCACCAAAGGGGGCTCGGCAGTGACGCACGCTGAAAGAGAGTACTCAGTTTTCACTCTGGTTTCTTGCTTTCTTGTTTGTTTTCTTTCTTGGTTGTCCGGGCGATATCTCAGCCATCCTTTGAGCTAGGAAGCTGAAATTTCGGCACAGTAGTGAGCAAGTCCTTTGTCAAATACGTTATTTTTTGTTTTTTGATTAATCAATTAATTGAGGAGTTATTTAATTATTAGCGTTTAATTAAGTACTTATTTAATTAATTAAATTTCATTTCTCTTCTGACCATTATTAACTCAGGCACCTTTTGAGTTAGGAAGCTGATATTTGGACATGCCAATGACCAGGTGATTTGGCTGCAAAGGATATTTTTGATTTATTAATTAATCAATTAATCGATTAATTATTTAATTATTCGATTAATGACAAAAAAAAATTTTTTTTTTAAGTTAGATTCTGATGAAATAGTGGTAGTTTATGTGTTCTCTGACTAAATTGATTAATAATTTTATTTTTTTATGATTATTATTTATTTATTTTCATTATTAATCATTTATTTATTTTCTTTCTCATTTGGCCAATATCTCAGGCACCTTTTGAGCTGGGAAGCTAATATTTGGACATGAGTGACCAAGTGATGTGGCTATCAAGGATATTTTTGATTTATTGATTAAGCATTTCATCTATTAAGTATTTATTCATTAATCGATTAATTATTTATTGAGTAATCAATTAATTATTTATTTTTTTATAAATGACTTATTTAATTAAATTTCTAAAAGATACATCTTCGGATGAAGCACTACTGGTTTAGTTATGCGATTAGCCAATTGATTATGAAAATATTTTGTGATAATCTTTTATTGATTTTAATTATACAATTAATCAATCAATTAGTGTTCACCTCTCCCTCCCAATGCAGCCTCAATGAGCTGCTCTGCGGTATTGCCGGGCGCCTGAGGCGCCCCGGCAATGCCACGCTGCAGCATATTTAATTATTTGGCATGGGGCGGTGTACTTTGAATGTATGTGTACTTGTTGTACACCGCTCCTTTCCTATGCCATCTCCAGGCATTGCAAATCGTCATTGCCGGGCACCAAAGGGGGCTTGGCAGTGACACACGCTGAAAGAGAGTACTCAGTTTTCACTCTGGTTTCTTGCTTTTTTGTTGTACACCGCTCCTTTCCTATGCCATCTCCAGGCATTGCAAATCGTCATTGCCGGGCACCAAAGGGGGCTCGGCAGTGACGCACGCTGAAAGAGAGTACTCAGTTTTCACTCTGGTTTCTTGTTTGTTTGTTGTACACCGCTCCTTTCCTATGCCATCTCCAGGCATTGCAAATCGTCATTGCCGGGCACCAAAGGGGGCTCGGCAGTGACGCACGCTGAAAGAGAGTACTCAGTTTTCACTCTGGTTTCTTGTTGTACACCGCTCCTTTCCTATGCCATCTCCAGGCATTGCAAATCGTCATTGCCGGGCACCAAAGGGGGCTCGGCAGTGACGCACGCTGAAAGAGAGTACTCAGTTTTCACTCTGGTTTCTTGTTTGTTTGTTTTCTTGGTTGTTTGTTTGTTGTACACCGCTCCTTTCCTATGCCATCTCCAGGCATTGCAAATCGTCATTGCCGGGCACCAAAGGGGGCTCGGCAGTGACGCACGCTGAAAGAGAGTACTCAGTTTTCACTCTGGTTTCTTGTTTGTTTGTTTGTTTTCTTGTTTGTTTGTTTTCTTTCTTGGTTGTCCGGACGATATCTCAGCCATCCTTTGAGCTAGGAAGCTGAAATTTCGGCACAGTAGTGAGCAAGTCCTTTGTCAAATACGGTATTTTTTGTTTTTTGAATAATCAATTAATTGAGGAGTTATTTAATTATTAGCGTTTAATTAAGTACTTATTTAATTAATTAAATTTCATTTATCTTCTGACCATTATTAACTCAGGCACCTTTTGAGTTAGGAAGCTGATATTTGGACATGCCAATGACCAGGTGATTTGGCTGCAAAGGATATTTTTGATTTATTAATTAATCAATTAATCGATTAATTATTTAATTATTCGATTAATGACAAAAAAAATTTTTTTTTTTAAGTTACAGATTCTGATGAAATAGTGGTAGTTTATGTGTTCTCTGACCAAATTGATTAATAATTTAATTTTTTTATGATTATTATTTATTTATTTTCATTATTAATCATTTATTTATTTTCTTTCTCATTTGGCCAATATCTCAGGCACCTTTTGAGCTGGGAAGCTAATATTTGGACATGAGTGACCAAGTGATGTGGCTATCAAGGATATTTTTGATTTATTGATTAATCATTTCATCTATTAAGTATTTATTGATTAATCGATTAATTATTTATTGAGTAATCAATTAATTATTTAATTTTTTATAAATGACTTATTTAATTAAATTTCTAAAAGATACATCTTCGGATGAAGCACTACTGGTTTAGTTATGCGATTAGCCAATTGATTATGAAAATATTTTGTGATAATCTTTTATTGATTTTAATTATACAATTAATCAATCAATTAGTGTACACCTCTCCCTCCCAATGCAGCCTCAATGAGCTGCACTGCGGTATTGCCGGGCGCCGGAGGCGCCCCGGCAATGCCGCGCTGCAGCATATTTAATTATTTGGCATGGGGCGGTGTACTTTGAATGTATGTGTACTTGTTGTACACCGCTCCTTTCCTATGCCATCTCCAGGCATTGCAAATCGTCATTGACGGGCACCAAAGGGGGCTCGGCAGTGACGCACGCTGAAAGAGAGTACTCAGTTTTCACTCTGGTTTCTTTCTTGTTTGTTTGTTTTCTTGTTTGTTTGTCCGGGCGATATCTCAGCCATCCTTTGAGCTAGGAAGCTGAAATTTCGGCACAGTAGTGAGCAAGTCCTTTGTCAAATACGGTATTTTTTGTTTTTTGAATAATCAATTAATTGAGGAGTTATTTAATTATTAGCGTTTAATTAAGTACTTATTTAATTAATTAAATTTCATTTCTCTTCTGACCATTATTAACTCAGGCACCTTTTGAGTTAGGAAGCTGATATTTGGACATGCCAATGACCAGGTGATTTGGCTGCAAAGGATATTTTTGATTTATTAATTAATCAATTAATCGATTAATTATTTAATTATTCGATTAATGACAAAAAATTTTTTTTTTTAAGTTACAGATTCTGATGAAATAGTGGTAGTTTATGTGTTCTCTCACCAAATTGGTTAATAATTTAATTTTTTTATGATTATTATTTATTTATTTTCATTATTAATCATTTATTTATTTTCTTTCTCATTTGGCCAATATCTCAGGCACCTTTTGAGCTGGGAAGCTAATATTTGGACATGAGTGACCAAGTGATGTGGCTATCAAGGATATTTTTGATTTATTGATTAATCATTTCATCTATTAAGTATTTATTGATTAATCGATTAATTATTTATTGAGTAATCAATTAATTATTTAATTTTTTATAAATGACTTATTTAATTAAATTTCTAAAAGATACATCTTTGGATGAAGCACTACTGGTTTAGTTATGCGATTAGCCAATTGATTATGAAAATATTTTGTGATAATCTTTTATTGATTTTAATTATACAATTAATCAATCAATTAGTGTACACCTCTCCCTCCCAATGCAGCCTCAATGAGCTGCACTGCGGTATTGCCGGGCGCCGGAGGCGCCCCGGCAATGCCGCGCTGCAGCATATTTAATTATTTGGCATGGGGCGGTGTACTTTGAATGTATGTGTACTTGTTGTACACCGCTCCTTTCCTATGCCATCTCCAGGCATTGCAAATCGTCATTGCCGGGCACCAAAGGGGGCTCGGCAGTGACGCACGCTGAAAGAGAGTACTCAGTTTTCACTCTGGTTTCTTGTTTGTTTGTTTTCTTGGTTGTCCGGACGATATCTCAGCCATCCTTTGAGCTAGGAAGCTGAAATTTCGGCACAGTAGTGAGCAAGTCCTTTGTCAAATACGGTATTTTTTGTTTTTTGAATAATCAATTAATTGAGGAGTTATTTAATTATTAGCGTTTAATTAAGTACTTATTTAATTAATTAAATTTCATTTCTCTTCTGACCATTATTAACTCAGGCACCTTTTGAGTTAGGAAGCTGATATTTGGACATGCCAATGACCAGGTGATTTGGCTGCAAAGGATATTTTTGATTTATTAATTAATCAATTAATCGATTAATTATTTAATTATTCGATTAATGACCCAAAAAAAATTTTTTTTTAAGTTACAGATTCTGATGAAATAGTGGTAGTTTATGTGTTCTCTGACCAAATTGATTACCAATTTAATTTTTTTATGATTATTATTTATTTATTTTCATTATTAATCATTTATTTATTTTCTTTCTCATTTGGCCAATATCTCAGGCACCTTTTGAGCTGGGAAGCTAATATTTGGACATAAGTGACCAAGTGATGTGGCTATCAAGGATATTTTTGATTTATTGATTAATCATTTCATCTATTAATTATTTATTGATTAATCGATTAATTATTTATTGAGTAATCAATTAATTATTTAATTTTTTATAAATGACTTATTTAATTAAATTTCTAAAAGATACATCTTCGGATGAAGCACTAGTGGTTTAGTTATGCGATTAGCCAATTGATTATGAAAATATTTTGTGATAATCTTTTATTGATTTTAATTATACAATTAATCAATCAATTAGTGTACACCTCTCCCTCCCAATGCAGCCTTAATGAGCTGCACTGCGGTATTGCCGGGCGCCGGAGGCGCCCCGGCAATGCCGCGCTGCAGCATATTTAATTATTTGGCATGGGGCGGTGTACTTTGAATGTATGTGTACTTGTTGTACACCGCTCCTTTCCTATGCCATCTCCAGGCATTGCAAATCGTCATTGCCGGGCACCGAAGGGGGCTCGGCAGTGACGCACGCTGAAAGAGAGTACTCAGTTTTCACTCTGGTTTCTTGTTTGTTTTCTTGTTGTACACCGCTCCTTTCCTATGCCACCTCCAGGCATTGCAAATCGTCATTGCCGGGCACCGAAGGGGGCTCGGCAGTGACGCACGCTGAAAGAGAGTACTCAGTTTTCACTCTGGTTTCTTGTTTGTTTTCTTGTTTGTTTTCTTTCTTGTTTTCTTGGTTGTCCGGGCGATATCTCAGCCATCCTTTGAGCTAGGAAGCTGAAATTTCGGCACAGTAGTGAGCAAGTCCTTTGTCAAATACGGTATTTTTTGTTTTTTGAATAATCAATTAATTGAGGAGTTATTTAATTATTAGCATTTAATTAAGTACTTATTTAATTAATTAAATTTCATTTCTCTTCTGACCATTATTAACTCAGGCACCTTTTGAGTTAGGAAGCTGATATTTGGACATGCCAATGACCAGGTGATTTGGCTGCAAAGGATATTTTTGATTTATTAATTAATCAATTAATCGATTAATTATTTAATTATTCGATTAATGACAAAAAAAATTTTTTTTTTAAAGTTACAGATTCTGATGAAATAGTGGTAGTTTATGTGTTCTCTGACCAAATTGATTAATAATTTAATTTTTTTATGATTATTATTTATTTATTTTCATTATTAATCATTTATTTATTTTCTTTCTCATTTGGCCAATATCTCAGGCACCTTTTGAGCTGGGAAGCTAATATTTGGACATGAGTGACCAAGTGATGTGGCTATCAAGGATATTTTTGATTTATTGATTAATCATTTCATCTATTAATTATTTATTGATTAATCGATTAATTATTTATTGAGTAATCAATTAATTATTTAATTTTTTATAAATGACTTATTTAATTAAATTTCTAAAAGATACATCTTCGGATGAAGCACTAGTGGTTTAGTTATGCGATTAGCCAATTGATTATGAAAATATTTTGTGATAATCTTTTATTGATTTTAATTATACAATTAATCAATCAATTAGTGTACACCTCTCCCTCCCAATGCAGCCTCAATGAGCTGCACTGCGGTATTGCCGGGCGCCAGAGGCGCCCCGGCAATGCCGCGCTGCAGCATATTTAATTATTTGGCATGGGGCGGTGTACTTTGAATGTATTTGTACTTGTTTGTTTTCTTTCTTGTTTTCTTGGTTGTCCGGGCGATATCTCAGCCATCCTTTGAGCTAGGAAGCTGAAATTTCGGCACAGTAGTGAGCAAGTCCTTTGTCAAATACGGTATTTTTTGTTTTTTGAATAATCAATTAATTGAGGAGTTATTTAATTATTAGCGTTTAATTAAGTACTTATTTAATTAATTAAATTTCATTTCTCTTCTGACCATTATTAACTCAGGCACCTTTTGAGTTAGGAAGCTGATATTTGGACATGCCAATGACCAGGTGATTTGGCTGCAAAGGATATTTTTGATTTATTAATTAATCAATTAATCGATTAATTATTTAATTATTCGATTAATGACAAAAAAATTTTTTTTTTTAAAGTTACAGATTCTGATGAAATAGTGGTAGTTTATGTGTTCTCTGACCAAATTGATTAATAATTTAATTTTTTTATGATTATTATTTATTTATTTTCATTATTAATCATTTATTTATTTTCTTTCTCATTTGGCCAATATCTCAGGCACCTTTTGAGCTGGGAAGCTAATATTTGGACATGAGTGACCAAGTGATGTGGCTATCAAGGATATTTTTGATTTATTGATTAATCATTTCATCTATTAATTATTTATTGATTAATCGATTAATTATTTATTGAGTAATCAATTAATTATTTAATTTTTTATAAATGACTTATTTAATTAAATTTCTAAAAGATACATCTTCGGATGAAGCACTAGTGGTTTAGTTATGCGATTAGCCAATTGATTATGAAAATATTTTGTGATAATCTTTTATTGATTTTAATTATACAATTAATCAATCAATTAGTGTACACCTCTCCCTCCCAATGCAGCCTCAATGAGCTGCACTGCGGTATTGCCGGGCGCCAGAGGCGCCCCGGCAATGCCGCGCTGCAGCATATTTAATTATTTGGCATGGGGCGGTGTACTTTGAATGTATTTGTACTTGTTGTACACCGCTCCTTTCCTATGCCACCTCCAGGCATTGCAAATCGTCATTGCCGGGCACCGAAGGGGGCTCGGCAGTGACGCACGCTGAAAGAGAGTACTCAGTTTTCACTCTGGTTTCTTGTTTGTTTTCTTGTTTGTTTTCTTGGTTGTCCGGACGATATCTCAGCCATCCTTTGAGCTAGGAAGCTGAAATTTCGGCACAGTAGTGAGCAAGTCCTTTGTCAAATACGGTATTTTTTGTTTTTTGATTAATCAATTAATTGAGGAGTTATTTAATTATTAGCGTTTAATTAAGTACTTATTTAATTAATTAAATTTCATTTATCTTCTGACCATTATTAACTCAGGCACCTTTTGAGTTAGGAAGCTGATATTTGGACATGCCAATGACCAGGTGATTTGGCTGCAAAGGATATTTTTGATTTATTAATTAATCAATTAATCGATTAATTATTTAATTATTCGATTAATGACAAAAAAATTTTTTTTTTTAAAGTTACAGATTCTGATGAAATAGTGGTAGTTTATGTGTTCTCTGACCAAATTGATTAATAATTTAATTTTTTTATGATTATTATTTATTTATTTTCATTATTAATCATTTATTTATTTTCTTTCTCATTTGGCCAATATCTCAGGCACCTTTTGAGCTGGGAAGCTAATATTTGGACATGAGTGACCAAGTGATGTGGCTATCAAGGATATTTTTGATTTATTGATTAATCATTTCATCTATTAATTATTTATTGATTAATCGATTAATTATTTATTGAGTAATCAATTAATTATTTAATTTTTTATAAATGACTTATTTAATTAAATTTCTAAAAGATACATCTTCGGATGAAGCACTAGTGGTTTAGTTATGCGATTAGCCAATTGATTATGAAAATATTTTGTGATAATCTTTTATTGATTTTAATTATACAATTAATCAATCAATTAGTGTACACATCTCCCTCCCAATGCAGCCTCAATGAGCTGCACTGCGGTATTGCCGGGCGCCTGAGGCGCCCCGGCAATGCCGCGCTGCAGCATATTTAATTATTTGGCATGGGGCGGTGTACTTTGAATGTATGTGTACTTGTTTGTTTTCTTGTTTGTTTGTTTTCTTTCTTGGTTGTCCGGACGATATCTCAGCCATCCTTTGAGCTAGGAAGCTGAAATTTCGGCACAGTAGTGAGCAAGTCCTTTGTCAAATACGGTATTTTTTGTTTTTTGAATAATCAATTAATTGAGGAGTTATTTAATTATTAGCGTTTAATTAAGTACTTATTTAATTAATTAAATTTCATTTATCTTCTGACCATTATTAACTCAGGCACCTTTTGAGTTAGGAAGCTGATATTTGGACATGCCAATGACCAGGTGATTTGGCTGCAAAGGATATTTTTGATTTATTAATTAATCAATTAATCGATTAATTATTTAATTATTCGATTAATGACAAAAAAAAATTTTTTTTTTAAGTTACAGATTCTGATGAAATAGTGGTAGTTTATGTGTTCTCTGACCAAATTGATTAATAATTTAATTTTTTTATGATTATTATTTATTTATTTTCATTATTAATCATTTATTTATTTTCTTTCTCATTTGGCCAATATCTCAGGCACCGTTTGAGCTGGGAAGCTAATATTTGGACATGAGTGACCAAGTGATGTGGCTATCAAGGATATTTTTGATTTATTGATTAATCATTTCATCTATTAAGTATTTATTGATTAATCGATTAATTATTTATTGAGTAATCAATTAATTATTTAATTTTTTATAAATGACTTATTTAATTAAATTTCTAAAAGATACATCTTCGGATGAAGCACTACTGGTTTAGTTATGCGATTAGCCAATTGATTATGAAAATATTTTGTGATAATTGTACACCGCTCCTTTCCTATGCCATCTCCAGGCATTGCAAATCGTCATTGCCGGGCACCAAAGGGGGCTCGGCAGTGACGCACGCTGAAAGAGAGTACTCAGTTTTCACTCTGGTTTCTTGTTTGTTTGTTGTACACCGCTCCTTTCCTATGCCATCTCCAGGCATTGCAAATCGTCATTGCCGGGCACCAAATGGGGCTCGGCAGTGACGCACGCTGAAAGAGAGTACTCAGTTTTCACTCTGGTTTCTTGTTTGTTTTCTTTCTTGTTTTCTTGGTTGTCCGGGCGATATCTCAGCCATCCTTTGAGCTAGGAAGCTGAACTTTTGGCACAATAGTGACCAAGTCCTTTGTCAAAAACGGTATTTTTTGTTTTTTGATTCATCAATTAATTGAGGAGTTATTTAATTATTAGCGATTAATTAAGTACTTATTTATTTAATCAAATTTCCTTTCTCTTCTGACCATTAATTCAGGCACCTTTTGAGTTAGGAAGCTGATATTTGGACATGCCAATGACCAGGTGATTTGGCTGCAAAGGCTATTTTTGATTTATTAATTAATCAATTAATCGATTAATTATTTAATTATTCGGTTAATGATAACAATTTTTTTTTTTAAAGTTACAGATTCTGATGAAATGGTGGTGGTTTATGTGTTCTGTGGCCGAATTGATTAATAATTTAATTTTTTAATGATTATTATTTATTTATTTTCATTATTAATCATTTATTTATTTTCTTTCTCATTTGGCCAATATCTCAGGCACCTTTTGAGCTGGGAAGCTAATATTTGGACATGAGTGACCAAGTGATGTGGCTATCAAGGATATTTTTGATTTATTGATTAATCATTTCATCTATTAATTATTTATTGATTAATCGATTAATTATTTATTGAGTAATCAATTAATTATTAAAAAATTTTATAAATGACTTATTTAATTAAATTTCTAAAAGATACATCTTCGGATGAAGCACTGGTGGTTTAGTTATGCGATTAGCCAATTGATTATGAAAATATTTTGTGATAATCTTTTATTGATTTTAATTATACAATTAATCAATCAATTAGTGTACACCTCTCCCTCCCAATGCAGCCTCAATGAGCTGCACTGCGGTATTGCCGGGCGCCTAACGGCGCCCCGGCAATGCCGCGCTGCAGCATATTTAATTATTTGGCATGGGGCGGTGTACTTTGAATGTATCTGTACTTGTTTGTTTTCTTTCTTGGTTGTCCGGACGATATCTCAGCCATCCTTTGAGCTAGGAAGCTGAAATTTCGGCACAGTAGTGAGCAAGTCCTTTGTCAAATACGGTATTTTTTGTTTTTTGAATAATCAATTAATTGAGGAGTTATTTAATTATTAGCGTTTAATTAAGTACTTATTTAATTAATTAAATTTCATTTATCTTCTGACCATTATTAACTCAGGCACCTTTTGAGTTAGGAAGCTGATATTTGGACATGCCAATGACCAGGTGATTTGGCTGCAAAGGATATTTTTGATTTATTAATTAATCAATTAATCGATTAATTATTTAATTATTCGATTAATGACAAAAAAATTTTTTTTTTTTAAGTTACAGATTCTGATGAAATAGTGGTAGTTTATGTGTTCTCTGACCAAATTGATTAATAATTTAATTTTTTTATGATTATTATTTATTTATTTTCATTATTAATCATTTATTTATTTTCTTTCTCATTTGGCCAATATCTCAGGCACCTTTTGAGCTGGGAAGCTAATATTTGGACATGAGTGACCAAGTGATGTGGCTATCAAGGATATTTTTGATTTATTGATTAATCATTTCATCTATTAAGTATTTATTGATTAATCGATTAATTATTTATTGAGTAATCAATTAATTATTTAATTTTTTATAAATGACTTATTTAATTAAATTTCTAAAAGATACATCTTCGGATGAAGCACTACTGGTTTAGTTATGCGATTAGCCAATTGATTATGAAAATATTTTGTGATAATCTTTTATTGATTTTAATTATACAATTAATCAATCAATTAGTGTACACCTCTCCCTCCCAATGCAGCCTCAATGAGCTGCACTGCGGTATTGCCGGGCGCCGGAGGCGCCCCGGCAATGCCGCGCTGCAGCATATTTAATTATTTGGCATGGGGCGGTGTACTTTGAATGTATGTGTACTTGTCTTTTATTGATTTTAATTATACAATTAATCAATCAATTAGTGTACACCTCTCCCTCCCAATGCAGCCTCAATGAGCTGCACTGCGGTATTGCCGGGCGCCGGAGGCGCCCCGGCAATGCCGCGCTGCAGCATATTTAATTATTTGGCATGGGGCGGTGTACTTTGAATGTATGTGTACTTGTTGTACACCGCTCCTTTCCTATGCCATCTCCAGGCATTGCAAATCGTCATTGCCGGGCACCAAAGGGGGCTCGGCAGTGACGCACGCTGAAAGAGAGTACTCAGTTTTCACTCTGGTTGTTTGTTTTCTTGGTTGTCCGGGCGATATCTCAGCCATCCTTTGAGCTAGGAAGCTGAAATTTCGGCACAGTAGTGAGCAAGTCCTTTGTCAAATACGGTATTTTTTGTTTTTTGAATAATCAATTAATTGAGGAGTTATTTAATTATTAGCGTTTAATTAAGTACTTATTTAATTAATTAAATTTCATTTCTCTTCTGACCATTATTAACTCAGGCACCTTTTGAGTTAGGAAGCTGATATTTGGACATGCCAATGACCAGGTGATTTGGCTGCAAAGGATATTTTTGATTTATTAATTAATCAATTAATCGATTAATTATTTAATTATTCGATTAATGACAAAAAAATTTTTTTTTTTAAAGTTACAGATTCTGATGAAATAGTGGTAGTTTATGTGTTCTCTGACCAAATTGATTAATAATTTAATTTTTTTATGATTATTATTTATTTATTTTCATTATTAATCATTTATTTATTTTCTTTCTCATTTGGCCAATATCTCAGGCACCTTTTGAGCTGGGAAGCTAATATTTGGACATGAGTGACCAAGTGATGTGGCTATCAAGGATATTTTTGATTTATTGATTAATCATTTCATCTATTAATTATTTATTGATTAATCGATTAATTATTTATTGAGTAATCAATTAATTATTTAATTTTTTATAAATGACTTATTTAATTAAATTTCTAAAAGATACATCTTCGGATGAAGCACTAGTGGTTTAGTTATGCGATTAGCCAATTGATTATGAAAATATTTTGTGATAATCTTTTATTGATTTTAATTATACAATTAATCAATCAATTAGTGTACACGTCTCCCTCCCAATGCAGTCTCAATGAGCTGCACTGCGGTATTGCCGGGCGCCTGAGGCGCCCCGGCAATGCCGCGCTGCAGCATATTTAATTATTTGGCATGGGGCGGTGTACTTTGAATGTATGTGTACTTGTTGTACACCGCACCTTTCCTATGCCATCTCCAGGCATTGCAAATCGTCATTGCTGGGCACCGAAGGGGGCTCGGCAGTGACGCACGCTGAAAGAGAGTACTCAGTTTTCACTCTGGTTGTTTTCTTGTTTTCTTTCTTTCTTGGTTGTCCGGACGATATCTCAGCCATCCTTTGAGCTAGGAAGCTGAAATTTCGGCACAGTAGTGAGCAAGTCCTTTGTCAAATACGGTATTTTTTGTTTTTTGAATAATCAATTAATTGAGGAGTTATTTAATTATTAGCGTTTAATTAAGTACTTATTTAATTAATTAAATTTCATTTATCTTCTGACCATTATTAACTCAGGCACCTTTTGAGTTAGGAAGCTGATATTTGGACATGCCAATGACCAGGTGATTTGGCTGCAAAGGATATTTTTGATTTATTAATTAATCAATTAATCGATTAATTATTTAATTATTCGATTAATGACAAAAAAAATTTTTTTTTTTAAGTTACAGATTCTGATGAAATAGTGGTAGTTTATGTGTTCTCTGACCAAATTGATTAATAATTTAATTTTTTTATGATTATTATTTATTTATTTTCATTATTAATCATTTATTTATTTTCTTTCTCATTTGGCCAATATCTCAGGCACCTTTTGAGCTGGGAAGCTAATATTTGGACATGAGTGACCAAGTGATGTGGCTATCAAGGATATTTTTGATTTATTGATTAATCATTTCATCTATTAAGTATTTATTGATTAATCGATTAATTATTTATTGAGTAATCAATTAATTATTTAATTTTTTATAAATGACTTATTTAATTAAATTTCTAAAAGATACATCTTCGGATGAAGCACTACTGGTTTAGTTATGCGATTAGCCAATTGATTATGAAAATATTTTGTGATAATCTTTTATTGATTTTAATTATACAATTAATCAATCAATTAGTGTACACCTCTCCCTCCCAATGCAGCCTCAATGAGCTGCACTGCGGTATTGCCGGGCGCCGGAGGCGCCCCGGCAATGCCGCGCTGCAGCATATTTAATTATTTGGCATGGGGCGGTGTACTTTGAATGTATGTGTACTTGTTTTCTTGTTTGTTTGTTGTACACCGCTCCTTTCCTATGCCATCTCCAGGCATTGCAAATCGTCATTGACGGGCACCAAAGGGGGCTCGGCAGTGACGCACGCTGAAAGAGAGTACTCAGTTTTCACTCTGGTTTCTTTCTTGTTTGTTTGTTTTCTTGTTTGTTTGTCCGGGCGATATCTCAGCCATCCTTTGAGCTAGGAAGCTGAAATTTCGGCACAGTAGTGAGCAAGTCCTTTGTCAAATACGGTATTTTTTGTTTTTTGAATAATCAATTAATTGAGGAGTTATTTAATTATTAGCGTTTAATTAAGTACTTATTTAATTAATTAAATTTCATTTCTCTTCTGACCATTATTAACTCAGGCACCTTTTGAGTTAGGAAGCTGATATTTGGACATGCCAATGACCAGGTGATTTGGCTGCAAAGGATATTTTTGATTTATTAATTAATCAATTAATCGATTAATTATTTAATTATTCGATTAATGACAAAAAAATTTTTTTTTTAAGTTACAGATTCTGATGAAATAGTGGTAGTTTATGTGTTCTCTCACCAAATTGGTTAATAATTTAATTTTTTTATGATTATTATTTATTTATTTTCATTATTAATCATTTATTTATTTTCTTTCTCATTTGGCCAATATCTCAGGCACCTTTTGAGCTGGGAAGCTAATATTTGGACATGAGTGACCAAGTGATGTGGCTATCAAGGATATTTTTTATTTATTGATTAATCATTTCATCTATTAAGTATTTATTGATTAATCGATTAATTATTTATTGAGTAATCAATTAATTATTTAATTTTTTATAAATGACTTATTTAATTAAATTTCTAAAAGATACATCTTTGGATGAAGCACTACTGGTTTAGTTATGCGATTAGCCAATTGATTATGAAAATATTTTGTGACAAGTACAAATACATTCAAAGTACACCGCCCCATGCCAAATAATTAAATATGCTGCAGCGCGGCATTGCCGGGGCGCCTCTGGCGCCCGGCAATACCGCAGTGCAGCTCATTGAGGCTGCATTGGGAGGGAGAGGTGTACACTAATTGATTGATTAATTGTATAATTAAAATCAATAAAAGATTATCACAAAATATTTTCATAATCAATTGGCTAATCGCATAACTAAACCACTAGTGCTTCATCCGAAGATGTATCTTTTAGAAATTTAATTAAATAAGTCATTTATAAAAAATCAAATAATTAATTGATTACTCAATAAATAATTAATCGATTAATCAATAAATAATTAATAGATGAAATGATTAATCAATAAATCAAAAATATCCTTGATAGCCACATCACTTGGTCACTCATGTCCAAATATTAGCTTCCCAGCTCAAAAGGTGCCTGAGATATTGGCCAAATGAGAAAGAAAATAAATAAATGATTAATAATGAAAATAAATAAATAATAATCATAAAAAAATTAAATTATTAATCAATTTGGTCAGAGAACACATAAACTACCACTATTTCATCAGAATCTGTAACTTTAAAAAAAAAAATTTTTTTGTCATTAATCGAATAATTAAATAATTAATCGATTAATTGATTAATTAATAAATCAAAAATATCCTTTGCAGCCAAATCACCTGGTCATTGGCATGTCCAAATATCAGCTTCCTAACTCAAAAGGTGCCTGAGTTAATAATGGTCAGAAGAGAAATGAAATTTAATTAATTAAATAAGTACTTAATTAAACGCTAATAATTAAATAACTCCTCAATTAATTGATTATTCAAAAAACAAAAAATACCGTATTTGACAAAGGACTTGCTCACTACTGTGCCGAAATTTCAGCTTCCTAGCTCAAAGGATGGCTGAGATATCGCCCGGACAAACAAACAAGAAAACAAACAAACAAGAAAGAAACCAGAGTGAAAACTGAGTACTCTCTTTCAGCGTGCGTCACTGCCGAGCCCCCTTTGGTGCCCGTCAATGACGATTTGTAATGCCTGGAGATGGCATAGGAAAGGAGCGGTGTACAATAATCTTTTATTGATTTTAATTATACAATTAATCAATCAATTAGTGTACACCTCTCCCTCCCAATGCAGCCTCAATGAGCTGCACTGCGGCATATTTAATTATTTGGCATGGGGCGGTGTACTTTGAATGTATGTGTACTTGTTTGTTTTCTTTCTTGGTTGTCCGGACGATATCTCAGCCATCCTTTGAGCTAGGAAGCTTAAATTTCGGCACAGTAGTGAGCAAGTCCTTTGTCAAATACGGTATTTTTTGTTTTTTGAATAATCAATTAATTGAGGAGTTATTTAATTATTAGCGTTTAATTAAGTACTTATTTAATTAATTAAATTTCATTTCTCTTCTGACCATTATTAACTCAGGCACCTTTTGAGTTAGGAAGCTGATATTTGGACATGCCAATGACCAGGTGATTTGGCTGCAAAGGATATTTTTGATTTATTAATTAATCAATTAATCGATTAATTATTTAATTATTCGATTAATGACAAAAAAAAATTTTTTTTTAAAGTTACAGATTCTGATGAAATAGTGGTAGTTTATGTGTTCTCTGACCAAATTGATTAATAATTTAATTTTTTTATGATTATTATTTATTTATTTTCATTATTAATCATTTATTTATTTTCTTTCTCATTTGGCCAATATCTCAGGCACGTTTTGAGCTGGGAAGCTAATATTTGGACATGAGTGACCAAGTGATGTGGCTATCAAGGATATTTTTGATTTATTGATTAATCATTTCATCTATTAAGTATTTATTGATTAATCGATTAATTATTTATTGAGTAATCAATTAATTATTTAATTTTTTATAAATGACTTATTTAATTAAATTTCTAAAAGATACATCTTCGGATGAAGCACTACTGGTTTAGTTATGCGATTAGCCAATTGATTATGAAAATATTTTGTGATAATCTTTTATTGATTTTAATTATACAATTAATCAATCAATTAGTGTACACCTCTCCCTCCCAATGCAGCCTCAATGAGCTGCACTGCGGTATTGCCGGGCGCCGGAGGCGCCCCGGCAATGCCGCGCTGCAGCATATTTAATTATTTGGCATGGGGCGGTGTACTTTGAATGTATGTGTACTTGTTTGTTTTCTTTCTTGGTTGTCCGGGCGATATCTCAGCCATCCTTTGAGCTAGGAAGCTGAAATTTCAGCACAGTAGTGAGCATGTCCTTTGTCAAATACGGTATTTTTTGTTTTTTGAATAATCAATTAATTGAGGAGTTATTTAATTATTAGCGTTTAATTAAGTACTTATTTAATTAATTAAATTTCATTTCTCTGCTGACCATTATTAACTCTGGCACCTTTTGAGTTAGGAAGCTGATATTTGGACATGCCAATGACCAGGTGATTTGGCTGCAAAGGATATTTTTGATTTATTAATTAATCAATTAATCGATTAATTATTTAATTATTTGATTAATGACAAAAAAATTTTTTTTTTTAAAGTTACAGATTCTGATGAAATAGTGGTACTTTATGTGTTCTCTGACCAAATTGATTAATAATTTAATTTTTTTATGATTATTATTTATTTATTTTCATTATTAAACATTTATTTATTTTCTTTCTCATTTGGCCAATATCTCAGGCACCTTTTGAGCTGGGAAGCTAATATTTGGACATGAGTGACCAAGTGATGTGGCTATCAAGGATATTTTTTATTTATTGATTAATCATTTCATCTATTAAGTATTTATTGATTAATCGATTAATTATTTATTGAGTAATCAATTAATTATTTAATTTTTTATAAATGACTTATTTAATTAAATTTCTAAAAGATACATCTTTGGATGAAGCACTAGTAGTTTAGTTATGCGATGAGCCAGTTGATTATGAAAATATTTTGTGATAATCTTTTATTGATTTTAATTATACAACAATCAATCAATTAGTGTACAACTCTCCCTCCTAATGCAGCCTCCATGAGCTGCACTGCGGTATTGCCGGGCACCGAAGGCACCCCGGCAATGCCGCGCTGCAGCATATTTAATTATTTGGCATGGGGCTTTTTTTTTCAATCATATTTGGCGCATTTGGCGCTGCAATCATACTTTGAATGTATGTGTACTTGTCAAGGATATTTTTGATTTATTGATTAATCATTTCATCTATTAATTATTTATTGAGTAATCAATTAATTATTTATTTTTTTATAAATGACTTATTTAATTAAATTTCTTAAAGATACATCTTCGGATGAAGCACAAGTGGTTTAGTTATGCGATTAGCCAATTGATTATGAAAATATTTTGTATATTTAATTATTTGGCATGGGGCTTTTTTTTGCAATCATATTTGGCGCATTTGGCGCTGCAATCATACTTTGAATGTATGTGTACTTGTCAAGGATATTTTTGATTTATTGATTAATCATTTCATCTATTAATTATTTATTGAGTAATCAATTAATTATTTAATTTTTTATAAATGACTTATTTTTTTAAATTTCTAAAAGATACATCTTCGGATGAAGCACAAGTGGTTTAGTTATGCGATTAGCCAATTGATTATGAAAATATTTTGTGATAATCTTTTATTGATTTTAATTATACAACAATCAATCAATTAGTGTACACCTCTCCCTCCCAATGCAGCCTCAATGAGCTGCACTGCGGTATTGCCGGGCGCCGGAGGCGCCCCGGCAATGCCGCGCTGCAGCATATTTAATTATTTGGCATGGGGCGGTGTACTTTGAATGTATGTGTACTTGTTTGTTTGTTTTCTTGGTTTCTTGTTTTCTTGCTATCTTGTTTGTTTGGTTGTCCGGGCGATATCTCAACCATCCTTTGAGCTAGGAAGCTGCAATTTCGGCACAATAGTGAGCAAGTCCTTTGTCAAAAACGGTATTTTTTTTTTTGATTAATCAATAAATTGAGGAGTTATTTAATTATTAGCGATTAATTAAGTACTTATTTAATTAATCTAATTTCCTTTCTCTTCTGACCATTAACTCAGGCACCTTTTGAGTTAGGAAGCTGATATTTGGACATGCCAATGACCAGGTGATTTGGCTGCTAAGGATATTTTTGATTTATTAATTAATCAATTGATTAATTATTTGATTAATGACCTATTTTTTTATTTTTTTTTAAGTTACAGATTCTGATGAAATGGTGGTGGTTTATGTGTTCTCTGACCGAATTGATTAATAATTTAATTTTTTTATGATTATTATTTATTTATTTTCATTATTAATCATTTATTTGGCTTCTTTCTCATTTGGCCAATATCTCAGGCACCTTTTGAGCTCAGAAGCTAATATTTGGACAGGAGTGACCAAGTGATGTGGCTATCAAGGATATTTTTGATTTATTGATTAATCAATTAATCAATGTATCGATTAATTATTTAATTATTCGATTAATTACTAAAAAAAATAAAAACAAGTACACATACATTCAAAGTACACCGCCCCATGCCAAATAATTAAATATGCTGCAGCGCGGCATTGCCGGGGCGCCTCCGGCGCCCGGCAATGCCGCAGTGCAGCTCATTGAGGCTGCATTGGGAGGGAGAGGTGTACACTAATTGATTGATTAATTGTATAATTAAAATCAATAAAAGATTATCACAAAATATTTTCATAATCAATTGGCTAATCGCATAACTAAACCAGTAGTGCTTCATCCAAAGATGTATCTTTTAGAAATTTAATTAAATAAGTCATTTATAAAAAATTAAATAATTAATTGATTACTCAATAAATAATTAATCGATTAATCAATAAATACTTAATAGATGAAATGATTAATCAATAAATAAAAAATATCCTTGATAGCCACATCACTTGGTCACTCATGTCCAAATATTAGCTTCCCAGCTCAAAAGGTGCCTGAGATATTGGCCAAATGAGAAAGAAAATAAATAAATGATTAATAATGAAAATAAATAAATAATAATCATAAAAAAATTAAATTATTAACCAATTTGGTGAGAGAACACATAAACTACCACTATTTCATCAGAATCTGTAACTTAAAAAAAAAAATTTTTTGTCATTAATTGAATAATTAAATAATTAATCGATTAATTGATTAATTAATAAATCAAAAATATCCTTTGCAGCCAAATCACCTGGTCATTGGCATGTCCAAATATCAGCTTCCTAACTCAAAAGGTGCCTGAGTTAATAATGGTCAGAAGAGAAATGAAATTTAATTAATTAAATAAGTACTTAATTAAACGCTAATAATTAAATAACTCCTCAATTAATTGATTATTCAAAAAACAAAAAATACCGTATTTGACAAAGGACTTGCTCACTACTGTGCCGAAATTTCAGCTTCCTAGCTCAAAGGATGGCTGAGATATCGCCCGGACAAACAAACAAGAAAACAAACAAGTACACATACATTCAAAGTACACCGCCCCATGCCAAATAATTAAATATGCTGCAGCGCGGCATTGCCGGGGCGCCTCCGGCGCCCGGCAATACCGCAGTGCAGCTCATTGAGGCTGCATTGGGAGGGAGAGGTGTACACTAATTGATTGATTAATTGTATAATTAAAATCAATAAAAGATTATCACAAAATATTTTCATAATCAATTGGCTAATCGCATAACTAAACCAGTAGTGCTTCATCCGAAGATGTATCTTTTAGAAATTTAATTAAATAAGTCATTTATATAAAATTAAATAATTAATTGATTACTCAATAAATAATTAATCGATTAATCAATAAATACTTAATAGATGAAATGATTAATCAATAAATCAAAAATATCCTTGATAGCCACATCACTTGGTCACTCATGTCCAAATATTAGCTTCCCAGCTCAAAAGGTGCCTGAGATATTGGCCAAATGAGAAAGAAAATAAATAAATGATTAATAATGAAAATAAATAAATAATAATCATAAAAAAATTAAATTATTAATCAATTTGGTCAGAGAACACATAAACTACCACTATTTCATCAGAATCTGTAACTTAAAAAAAAAAAAAATTTTTGTCATTAATCGAATAATTAAATAATTAATCGATTAATTGATTAATTAATAAATCAAAAATATCCTTTGCAGCCAAATCACCTGGTCATTGGCATGTCCAAATATCAGCTTCCTAACTCAAAAGGTGCCTGAGTTAATAATGGTCAGAAGATAAATGAAATTTAATTAATTAAATAAGTACTTAATTAAACGCTAATAATTAAATAACTCCTCAATTAATTGATTATTCAAAAAACAAAAAATACCGTATTTGACAAAGGACTTGCTCACTACTGTGCCGAAATTTCAGCTTCCAAGCTCAAAGGATGGCTGAGATATCGTCCGGACAACCAAGAAAACAAACAAGAAAACAAACAAGAAACCAGAGTGAAAACTGAGTACTCTCTTTCAGCGTGCGTCACTGCCGAGCCCCCTTCGGTGCCCGGCAATGACGATTTGCAATGCCTGGAGGTGGCATAGGAAAGGAGCGGTGTACAACAAGTACACATACATTCAAAGTACACCGCCCCATGCCAAATAATTAAATATGCTGCAGCGCGGCATTGCCGGGGCGCCTCCGGCGCCCGGCAATACCGCAGTGCAGCTCATTAAGGCTGCATTGGGAGGGAGAGGTGTACACTAATTGATTGATTAATTGTATAATTAAAATCAATAAAAGATTATCACAAAATATTTTCATAATCAATTGGCTAATCGCATAACTAAACCACTAGTGCTTCATCCGAAGATGTATCTTTTAGAAATTTAATTAAATAAGTCATTTATAAAAAATTAAATAATTAATTGATTACTCAATAAATAATTAATCGATTAATCAATAAATAATTAATAGATGAAATGATTAATCAATAAATCAAAAATATCCTTGATAGCCACATCACTTGGTCACTTATGTCCAAATATTAGCTTCCCAGCTCAAAAGGTGCCTGAGATATTGGCCAAATGAGAAAGAAAATAAATAAATGATTAATAATGAAAATAAATAAATAATAATCATAAAAAAATTAAATTATTAATCAATTTGGTCAGAGAACACATAAACTACCACTATTTCATCAGAATCTGTAACTTAAAAAAAAAATTTTTTTGGGTCATTAATCGAATAATTAAATAATTAATCGATTAATTGATTAATTAACAAGTACACATACATTCAAAGTACACCGCCCCATGCCAAATAATTAAATATGCTGCAGCGCGGCATTGCCGGGGCGCCTCCGGCGCCCGGCAATACCGCAGTGCAGCTCATTAAGGCTGCATTGGGAGGGAGAGGTGTACACTAATTGATTGATTAATTGTATAATTAAAATCAATAAAAGATTATCACAAAATATTTTCATAATCAATTGGCTAATCGCATAACTAAACCACTAGTGCTTCATCCGAAGATGTATCTTTTAGAAATTTAATTAAATAAGTCATTTATAAAAAATTAAATAATTAATTGATTACTCAATAAATAATTAATCGATTAATCAATAAATAATTAATAGATGAAATGATTAATCAATAAATCAAAAATATCCTTGATAGCCACATCACTTGGTCACTTATGTCCAAATATTAGCTTCCCAGCTCAAAAGGTGCCTGAGATATTGGCCAAATGAGAAAGAAAATAAATAAATGATTAATAATGAAAATAAATAAATAATAATCATAAAAAAATTAAATTATTAATCAATTTGGTCAGAGAACACATAAACTACCACTATTTCATCAGAATCTGTAACTTAAAAAAAAAATTTTTTTGGGTCATTAATCGAATAATTAAATAATTAATCGATTAATTGATTAATTAATAAATCAAAAATATCCTTTGCAGCCAAATCACCTGGTCATTGGCATGTCCAAATATCAGCTTCCTAACTCAAAAGGTGCCTGAGTTAATAATGGTCAGAAGAGAAATGAAATTTAATTAATTAAATAAGTACTTAATTAAACGCTAATAATTAAATAACTCCTCAATTAATTGATTATTCAAAAAACAAAAAATACCGTATTTGACAAAGGACTTGCTCACGACTGTGCCGAAATTTCAGCTTCCTAGCTCAAAGGATGGCTGAGATATCGTCCGGACAACCAAGAAAGAAAACAAACAAGAAAGAAAACAAACAAACAAGAAACCAGAGTGAAAACTGAGTACTCTCTTTCAGCGTGCGTCACTGCCGAGCCCCCTTTGGTGCCCGGCAATGACGATTTGCAATGCCTGGAGATGGCATAGGAAAGGAGCGGTGTACAATAAATCAAAAATATCCTTTGCAGCCAAATCACCTGGTCATTGGCATGTCCAAATATCAGCTTCCTAACTCAAAAGGTGCCTGAGTTAATAATGGTCAGAAGAGAAATGAAATTTAATTAATTAAATAAGTACTTAATTAAACGCTAATAATTAAATAACTCCTCAATTAATTGATTATTCAAAAAACAAAAAATACCGTATTTGACAAAGGACTTGCTCACGACTGTGCCGAAATTTCAGCTTCCTAGCTCAAAGGATGGCTGAGATATCGTCCGGACAACCAAGAAAGAAAACAAACAAGAAAGAAAACAAACAAGTACACATACATTCAAAGTACACCGCCCCATGCCAAATAATTAAATATGCTGCAGCGCGGCATTGCCGGGGCGCCTCCGGCGCCCGGCAATACCGCAGTGCAGCTCATTGAGGCTGCATTGGGAGGGAGAGGTGTACACTAATTGATTGATTAATTGTATAATTAAAATCAATAAAAGATTATCACAAAATATTTTCATAATCAATTGGCTAATCGCATAACTAAACCAGTAGTGCTTCATCCGAAGATGTATCTTTTAGAAATTTAATTAAATAAGTCATTTATAAAAAATTAAATAATTAATTGATTACTCAATAAATAATTAATCGATTAATCAATAAATACTTAATAGATGAAATGATTAATCAATAAATCAAAAATATCCTTGATAGCCACATCACTTGGTCACTCATGTCCAAATATTAGCTTCCCAGCTCAAAAGGTGCCTGAGATATTGGCCAAATGAGAAAGAAAATAAATAAATGATTAATAATGAAAATAAATAAATAATAATCATAAAAAAATTAAATTATTAATCAATTTGGTCAGAGAACACATAAACTACCACTATTTCATCAGAATCTGTAACTTAAAAAAAAAAATTTTTTTGTCATTAATCGAATAATTAAATAATTAATCGATTAATTGATTAATTAATAAATCAAAAATATCCTTTGCAGCCAAATCACCTGGTCATTGGCATGTCCAAATATCAGCTTCCTAACTCAAAAGGTGCCTGAGTTAATAATGGTCAGAAGATAAATGAAATTTAATTAATTAAATAAGTACTTAATTAAACGCTAATAATTAAATAACTCCTCAATTAATTGATTATTCAAAAAACAAAAAATACCGTATTTGACAAAGGACTTGCTCACTACTGTGCCGAAATTTCAGCTTCCTAGCTCAAAGGATGGCTGAGATATCGTCCGGACAACCAAGAAAGAAAACAAGAAACCAGAGTGAAAACTGAGTACTCTCTTTCAGCGTGCGTCACTGCCGAGCCCCCTTTGGTGCCCGGCAATGACGATTTGCAATGCCTGGAGATGGCATAGGAAAGGAGCGGTGTACAACAAACAAGAAACCAGAGTGAAAACTGAGTACTCTCTTTCAGCGTGCGTCACTGCCGAGCCCCCTTTGGTGCCCGGCAATGACGATTTGCAATGCCTGGAGATGGCATAGGAAAGGAGCGGTGTACAACAAACAAGAAAGAAACCAGAGTGAAAACTGAGTACTCTCTTTCAGCGTGCGTCACTGCCGAGCCCCCTTTGGTGCCCGTCAATGACGATTTGCAATGCCTGGAGATGGCATAGGAAAGGAGCGGTGTACAATAAATTCAGTTACAGATTCTGATGAAATGGTGGTGGTTTTTGTGTTCTGTGACCGAATTGATTAATAATTTAATTTTTTTATGATTATTATTTATTTATTTTCATCATTAATTATTTATTTATTTTCTTTCTTATTTGGCGAATATCTCAGGTACCTTTTGAGCTGGGAAGCTAATATTTGGACATGACAGTGACCAAGTGATGTGGCTATCAAGGATATTTTTGATTTATTGATTAATCATTTAATCAATTAATTATTTATTGATTAATCAATTAATTATTTAATTTTTTATTAATTATTTATTTAATTAAATTTCTAAAAGATACATCTTCGGATGAAGCACTAGTGGTTTAGTTATGCGATTAGCCAATTGATTATGAAAATATTTTGTGATAATCTTTTATTGATTTTAATTATATAATTAATCAATCAATTAGTGTACACCTCTCCCTCCCAATGCAGCCTCAATGAGCTGCACTGCGGTATTGCCGGGCGCCTCGGGCGCCCGGGCAATGCCGCGCTGTAAGATATTTAATTATTTAGAAGGGGGGCGGTGTACTTTGAATGTATCTTTACTTGTTTTCTTGTTTGTTTGTTTGTTTTCTTTCTTGTTTGTTTGTTTGTCCGGGCGATATCTCAGCCATCCTTTGAGCTAGGAAGCTGAAATTTCGGCACAATAGTGAGCAAGTCCTTTGTCAAAAACAGTATTTTTTGTTTTTTGATTAATCAATTAATTGAGGAGTTATTTACTTATTAGCGATTAATTAAGTACTTATTTAATTAATCAAATTTCCTTTCTCGTCTGACCATTAACTCAGGCACCTTTTGAGTTAGGAAGCTGATATTTGGACATGCCAATGACCAGGTGATTTGGCTGCAAAGGCTATTTTTGATTTATTAATTAATCAATTAATCAATTAATCGATTAATTATTTAATTATTCGATGAATGACTAAAAAAATTTTTTTTTTTAAGTTACAGATTCTGATGAAATGGTGGTGGTTTATGTGTTCTGTGACCGAATTGATAAATAATTTGATCTTTTAATGATTATTATTTATTCCTTTTCATTATTAATCATTTATTATATTTTCGTTCTCATTTGGCCAATATCTCAGGCACCTTTTGAGCTCGGAAGCTAATATTTGACATGACAGTGACCAAGTGATGTGGCTATCGGGGATATTTTTGATTTATTGATTAATCAATTAATCGATTAATTATTTATTGATTAATCGATTAATTATTTATTGATTAATCAATTAATTATTTAATTTTTTATTAATGACTTATTTAATTAAATTTCTAAAAGATACATCTTCGGATGAAGCACTAGTGGTTTTGTTATGGTATTAGCCAATTGATTAAGAAAATATTTTGTGATAATCTTTCATTGATTTTAATTATGTGATTAATCAATCAATTAGTGTACACCTCTCCCTCCCAATGCAGCCTCTATGAGCTGCACTGCGGTATTGCCGGGCGCCGGAGGCGCCCCGGCAATGCCGCGTTGCAGGATGTTTAATTATTTGGCATGGGGGCGGTGTACTTTGAATGTATCTGTACTTGTTTTGAATAATTTCACGACCATTTTGATGTTTGATGTTTCACCACCATCGTCTTATTGCAAAGAACCCTTAGCACTCAGTTACGGTAATTGTAAAATCATAGATGACTGCTCCAATAACACCTATTTAAATACATTGGGATGTTGGCTTGTAATGAAAACTATGAAAACCATAACATCACTGCATCACTGCAAAGAAAAATCAATTCACATTCCCATCACCACCATTCACAAAATCTGTGAGGATTGTAAAGCTTTACCATTGCTTTATAAATAATTAAATATCTGCGTAGACCCACCTGAAGCTGTGACCATCTTTGATATCATCTTTGGAACTTGTTAGAATGTGATATAGCAGCATATCATCTGCTGCCACAAAGTGTGTGTGCGTGTGCATGCGTGCTTGCAGTCAAACATGTCTATAGCGAACACCCAAGGGAATCAGTCATCACAGCCTTTATAAACTTGTAGCCTTTCTATTTAGATTTTGAGTGCAAAGCAGACGTGGATTGGTTTTGCATTTTGAGGGTGCTTTACAGTTGCATATTTTATTGTGAGGAGAAGATTAGAAATTATATTTGCACATTATGATCTTGTCTTTGCGTCCGCAATCTTATCTCGGAGATGTATGGACCGATTTTGTTCATACTTGGCACAAAGACAATACACGATGGTATACATATGCACATCATTTTGTTTCACGATGCGATCAAAGATGGCCGACTGGCGGCCATTTTAATTGTAAAAACCTGATGTTGAACACGTCGTCAACCTTTTCTCGGACATGCATTTTTTTTTTTTTTTTTTTTGTTGTATACAAGATCGAGGCTCGTGAAAGAGCTAAAATTAATCACACAAAAAGTCAAACCGACACACAAAACACAAAATAAGGGGAGCGGTAGACAAGATGGGGAGTGAGGCGGAAGGACACAAACACAACATTTGAGAGCAGGGACATCGAGAGAACTGAGGGAGGGAGAGGGCTGGGGGGGAGGTGGGAGAGGTATAAAATATATGGACACTGCAAGGACTTCCAGGAAAGAAGTTGGAATTTCAAAAAGGTTTATCGGGTGAATTAGCGGGGTTAGAAAAGATCAAGGTTTACCGATCTTGTTCAAATTTGGCAGACAGATAATGAATTACGGGTTACATATGTACCTCTTCTTTCTTTTTTTTGGAGATCAGATCCAAGATGGCTAACTGGTGCCCATTTTGTTACTTAAACGTGTCCCCCTCCATTTCTTTTTTGTTACTTAAACGTGTCCCCTTCCATTTATTTTTTGTTGCTTAAACATGTCACCCTCCATTTATTTTTTGTTGCTTAAACGTGTCCCCCTAACTGCCTAACACCTACTTGTGTTGCATAAGTACATCTTTTTTTTTTTGAGATCAGATCCAAGATGGCTGACTGGCGCCCATTTTGTTACTTAAACGTGTCCCACTAACACCTACTTGTGTTACATATGTACATCTTTTTTTTTGGAGATCCGATCCAAGATGGCTGACTGGCACCCATTTTGTTACTTAAACGTGTCCCCCTCCATTTCTTGGACATGCATGGACTGATTTTCTTCAAACTTTACACAAAGACAATACATGGGTATACATATGCAGAAGATTTTGTTTTGTCATCCGATCAAAGATGGCCAACTGATAGTCTTTGACTCCGTACAGCAAAATTACTGAAACCACTGCAGGAGCTATGACATTTTATGTCTTTTCTTATTTTTTCAGCAAACTCTGCATATATTTTTTTTCTATGCTAAGTACTCTATTTTGGAGATGGACAGAAAAGGATGGCAATGGGAGGAAATGGTTCAGAAAAGAGTATTTATTACTTGTTGAATTAAAACGTGTAGAAACTGTCAGCAATTTGCCAGATTTTTTTTCCCCAACACAAAATTGTAATTTGCCAATAATTTTTCTCGGACATGCATTTACCAATAATTTTAATTTTATTTTTGGTCGCTTGTTAGAAAAGGCATGTGAAATGACTGTATCTCGCAAGGCATTTTGTGCTTGCTAAGTCATGACCACAACCTTCTTGTGCACGCCAATATAATCGATAACACCCCACTTGTAATGTCGAACACAAGGTTACACATTGTAACTGAATGCAGCGTTTGCTGATCTGCTTCAGGTCACCAAGCTACAGATCGTCGTGTGTATTTTGCACGTTGCTCTGGCCTTGCAAGTTTTGCAAGCATCATGAAATTGATGGCTTTACGATGTCCATGCTGATGTGTCTCCAGAGATTAAGCCCAGATGCATGTCGCTCACAGACTGAGAAGATTCTGCAGGTGGCCGAATGCCTTGTGGGAAAGTACGTGTGGCGTTCTTACGATCTGCTTGTTTTGCCCCCATCATTCCCATACGGGGGCATGGAAAACCCCTGCATGACCTTCGTTACGCCCACATTAATTGTAAGCTCGTATCAAGCCAGGTGCTCACTTGTTTTCTCCTGTATGTGAGTGTCATGTGCAGCAGAGGTCTGTTGTCTGTGTTTGTTTTTTCCCCATCATTTGCTTGTCTTGTGACAGATGAGCCTCGAGTCATACAAATCAGATTACCTGCTTTTAATACACTGGGGAATATCCAGGGAGAATCTGACAAGGCGCTGCTGCTGTTGGCAGGTTTTATAAACAGCAATATCCTATTTGTGCAGACAAAATTGGTGCAGTTGTGGCAATTGCTTGCCTACCTGTGCTTACCTCATACAAAGCAAATTCTATATATTCTATCTGCCTTAAAAGAAAACTTCTTCGCTTTTTCAATCAATACTTAATGTCTGCTCATGACTCCTCACTGTCCCATTGTTACTGTTCTACACTTCCACCACACCATACACACATATTATGTTGACTTGGGGGGGCGGGGGGCAAGGGTGGATGGATGCACAAAACCTTTTGGGAATACAGAAACTTAATGACTTTGGGATTACAATCTCGAGACACTTGTAATAAAAGTAACTGTCACGTTCACTCAGTATATTGATGTTTTCATGCCAACGTCGTCTTTCATACTGTTTAGCCTTTTGCGTACACATGATGAAGATGAATCCTCGTTTATATATTTATTTATTTATTTTACATAAAATGAGACAAATAACAGTCATCGGGTATTTTCATTGCTTTCCAGGTGGGGGACAGATCATTGGCTGGAGTGAGTATCTTGTGCATTTGTAGCTGAAGGTTTAATTTTTTTGTGCTTGGTGCTTGTTCTTTTTTTTTTTGTAACATGATTTGTTAAATTTTGTTCACAAGTGACTCCATAAGCACATTTTATCACCTAATTTCAAACGTACATACTCGTTTGGAACAAGTGAACCTCGCCCCTCGCCCAAATTCCTCTATCCCCACCCGAACAGGTGGTAAGCCATGAGATATCTCACAGTTGGACTGGAAATCTCGTTACCAACAAGAATTGGGAGCATTTCTGGTGAGCATTTTTCAATGGAAAATTTTCAATTCGAACCAGAGTGCATTGCTAACTCGGATGTAAAAAATAAATAAAAGAAAAACCTGTGATGAAGCATTATGAATGCATTATCTCTCATATTTGGAAAGCATTCTAAAAATTGAGTTGGTAATGTTTTTTGTTGTTGTTCAGGCTCAATGAAGGCCACACGATGTACCTGGAGAGGTTGATTGATGGAAAAATGTTGGGAGAGCCATTACGTCAGCTGGACGCGATTGAGGGCTGGAACACACTCAAGGGTTCGGTCCGTTCTTATGTTAATCTACGGAGTGCTTGGTTTTGTTTCTGGTTTTTATGAACTTACCAAATCAATTTTTTTGTTCAGGTTGTCTGACATTGATTTTCTGTCACCCTGAACAGGTTAAAGTCTTTGGGGAGCAAAACCCTTTGACAAACCTGATTCCCAACTTGGATGGGATTGATCCTGATGATGCATTTTCCTCTGTTCCTTATGAGAAAGGCTTTGCCTTGCTTTTTTACCTTGAGCAGTTGCTTGGAGGACCAGGTTACATCTGTTTTGTTTCTTACAATTCCCCTAGACGAATTAATATTCTATTGGATAGAAAAAGTGAATATCTAATTGATATAAAGCATGCATGCTACAATATTTGTATTTTAAACAATGTTTTTACTGTTTGCTTATTATTCAGGTCGTTGTTGAGGTCTGATATGACCCTAGAGCGGCCTTTTAAATGGCACTAATATTGTAGTCAGGTTCACTATGTTGTTTCGTTCAAAATTTTGGTAGATTAGCAAAACTATACATTTTTGGAATATTCAGAGCATGAGGAATCCAAAAATTAATGTTTACATTTGCGTAGACACCTTTGCGAAAATGACACTCAGGACAGTGATGAAGATCTGTAAAAGCATATTCCTGAACGGTATAGACCTCGTAGATCCTGTGTATAGGACTTATAGTTCAATCTGATACTACCTATAACTTCCTATAACAACCTATAACTTCAAAGGACTTGCAATATCATGTATTATGTAATACAGTTATATCACAAATATAAAGACAATGGTTTTCAATTACCTTTGTTTGTTGCTTTTCTATAATCCTGAGCACTATTTTGAGGCCTTTATTGGATTCCTTGACCCAGAAAACATAGGATTAGCATATTTAATTAAGTCTCTAGGTTGACTAGAAGCCGAGATCGCGCAAAATATGTATTTTATGGCGGCCATTTTCAAAATCCAAAATGGCGGCCATGCAGGTGTCTGTGCAAATGCCAACATTGATTTTCAGATTCTCCATGCTCTGAAGATTCCAAAAATGTACAGGTTTGCTAATCCCAAAATTTTGAAAGAAATTATATTTGTTAACGTAGTGAACCTGACTATCTTCATCACTGTCCTGAGTGTCATTTTCGCAAAGGTGTCTACGCAAATGTAAACATTAACTTTTGGATTCCTCATGCTCTGAATATTCCAAAAATGTATAGTTTTGCTAATCTACCAAAATTTTGAACGAAATTATATTTGTTAACATAGTGAACCTGACTATTGTGCCATACTCCAATTTGTTTCATTAGGGAATACCAGATGAAAGATCATTCTTCTTTTGTTACACACAAGGAACTTTGGCGTAGGAAGGAGAAGGCCATTCGGCCCATCATGCCTGCGATGCACCAAATCAGTATCATCAAACATCCGCACACAAGTCACCCATCCACATCGATTCTGAACTCCTTTTTTATCAGATATTGAGATTTATGGCAAAGCTGGGTGATAAAAGCGGATAAAGTTGCCATTGAAGGCAGGCCATAGGAATAGGGAAGTAACGAACACAGAGGCGCAGTATAATTCAGGACATGCAGACAGTATAAGGGACTGAGTGGGCTAAATATCCAAGAAACATGTGAGTCTACCCTGAAAGCTGACAAAAACGATAAATGTATAAAAGTGTGGGTGGATAGGAGAGGAGAACTATTGAGAAGAGGAAAGATTGGGAATAGGAATTGAGGATAACATAAGATAGTGATCGTATGTTACATCGTAGGAGTAGGAAAAGGAAACAAATTTGTTTGGGACATGAAAACACAAATCAAGGACCTGATTCCACATTCTAGGGAAATGGGGGGTGGGTGGGGGAGAGTGTCGAGCTGTGCCCCTGGATTTGGGGAGGGTAACAAAGTTTGGGTTGCTGGCTGGCTGACCTAGTACAGTCTTGTTGGGCTCATGATAAACAAACAGCTAAAAGGGCAAGCAGGTGGGCTGTAACTAGAAGTGGAGCGATGTAAAACCATATTTATCGAGAGAGCAACCGGTCTTGCACTTCATCCTCCTGTTGATTAACTAATTTTAGATATCACGAAATTGCTTTTGCAGTGTCTCTTTGATGCTTTGATGAGTGCACGTCAAAACACACACACACACACACACACACACACACACACACACACACACACACACACACACACACACATAGTGTCAAGCACATACTTTATGTCTGAGTTGCAGATTGTTTCAATAGCAGTTGCATAATTTATCTTAAAACGCAACTATTCTCAAGAAAGAAGAGCTTAATTGGTGCAAGTGAGAATATACATGGCATGCCAAGGGTCAAGAGAACTCAAAAGAGCTCCAGGAGAGCTCAGTTAGTACAGTGATCAGAGTTAAATCCCCACCAGGGTGAAACAACTTCTGCAACTAAAACTGCTGTGTTGGTGCAGTACTGGCTAGGGGGTACTACATCTCGTAATATGCTGTCCGGGAGGATGTAAAGCTGGTTGGCTTCTTGCAAAGTGAATGATAATAATCGCATGGTATATTTTGGACGGTATATATGTATATATGTTTGGCTTTTTATGACAGACTAGCAAAGTACCCGTGCACGGGTGGAAAGCCAAAACCAAACAAACAATGCGGAAACAATGAATGCTAAACCATGGAACCAATAAATTCCACATTCCTGTGCCATGTTCAGTCGAATGTCAGACTTGGACAGCCGGTTCGTCAATGATTTGGGCAAAAAAACAGCGAATGGGAAACGATGAACCAATAAATTCCACATTCCTGTGCCACCTTCAGGCAAACGTCAGGCATTGGCACCAAGTTAATGAAGGACTGGCACAAAAAACGTGCCCTGTCTGAATGGTTCTATGCTCAGTCAATGGCGAATCTGCATATGGCGAATGTCACGGTTAGAAAGTAGAAACCCTCACGTCATTTCCTCATTCTTATTTAAACTCAATATCCCTTTTTTAAAAAAAATTCCAAACAGCATTATTCCAACCATACATTAATACAACAACAAAATACTGTGTTCAATCACCATTGTATTGAGATATCAAAACAGACTATCGCCGTAATCTGTTCTCTTCTGGATTTGGGAGCAGGTCCGTATCGAGCCAATTTCAAAATCATAATTTTATTTAGGAACTTATAAAACCTCCTATACATACGAACGACGTCCGCTGGGACCCCTAAACGTTCCAGAGAAGGTTTGGCGGGGCTAGCCCCAAGACTGAGATAGTTTGAGGATGGACGGACAGACAGACACTCCTGTTTTATAATACGGATTCATAGACCCTGCTTATCAAATAAATGGGATCGTACTATTAAGTGTCAATTTTTTTTAGTTTTACTCCAGGTGCTATCACTTGCATTGTTGACTGTGTGTGCTTCTACAGAAGTCTTTGTGGGTTTTGTCAAATCGTACATCGACAAGTTTGCCTACCAGAGTGTTACCAGTGAGGATTGGAAGAGCCATCTTTATGAATACTTCAAAGATAAGGTTAGTAGCTAATGTGAAGAGTATCTATCTGTATATATTTAGGGGGGGGGGGGCAAACAATGGTGCTCCTTATGTGCAGGAGGGGGGGGGGGGTTTGTGGAAATTTCCCAAATTTGCACATCTGTACAGCTTTCATAAACTGTGATCATTGGGTAAAACCACCTCCATGTTTAGAGATGCCATTGACGCCATCCTAAAATGTGACTTCCCACCACGAAAAAAAAGTTTGAATTTAGCGTTATTTTTTAGCACAAGCAAAAATATTAATTGTGATCAGAAATGGCAATTTTCAGTTTATTTTTCAGTCTTGGATAGTTCAACTAATTTGTCTTTTCTCTCTGCAGTCTCAAATCTTCCTTGACATTGCTTTTTGGAGTGATTTATGGTGATACTTAGAATAAGTTGGCTTTTGTCAAATTGGTTGTCTCACCTCCCCAAAACCCAAAACCATACCCCCCTTCCCCCACCCCTCTCCACACACACCCTTTCTCTCCTCGGACGTTCTACCTCAAGACAACGTAGGATGTCTCGATTTGGTGTTTGCCTCAAAATCTCATGTATCAAAATATCCCGCTTTGTCCCCACCTTACACCCTCATCCTACTGCCTTCTCCTCTCTCTCTCTCTCTCTCTCTCTCTCTCTCTCTCTGTCTGTCTGTCTGTCTGTCTGTCTGTCTCTCTCTCTCTCTCTCTCTCTCTCTCTCTCCTGAGGATGTGGGATCAAACGGAAGACCAAATACTGCATTGGAGTCCTCAGAAAGAACCCAAATAAGTGAAGAGCAAAGACGGAGGCATCAAGAGGAACCTGTATAGGATTTGGATTTCACCTGCAATTCCTCTACCCTCAAACCTATCCAGGAAGCAGCCAAGTGAGCCTCACAGAAAAAAAATAAAATAAAGATTTTGCAAGAATTCACTTTTCCTAGACAGATAGATAAAGAAAGATAAATAGTGTAACAATAGATAAAATAAAATTAAAAGCAAGAATTAGAATGAATAAAGAGAAATGTGAAAAAGTAGAAAGGAGTGTGAAAGGAATAAATATACCGGGAAGAACCCAGAGAGATAGATTTCAGCAGTTACTCCCCGGGCTCAAATGCAGCAACAGGTACGAGCTACCCGACGTCCATCAGCGTCTGTCCAGCATCGACTTTTCATTGGTGGTGGGCTCAGATGTCAAGGGTGCCAATTTTCCGAAATCCTGCTCTTCTGATGGCAAGGGTACTGGAATCCTTTCCTTTCTTTTCCTCCTGAGTGTCTCGTGGCAGGATATTGACTGAGTTATTGTTCCTCATAAACATAAACTACCTCTCTCAAGGTCTGGAAACCTGTCTTTTACTTTTTGCAGAAGATGTGGAATACAGGGTCCCATCGCACTGACAGGCATTCTGCAGGTGCACAACTCTTAACTGATCTGGAATTGTTTATTGATGATATTTATTAGTTATTCACCTTGTGCGCCTTTTGCAGTGAGACATCTTGAGGCTTTTGACAGGAAACTATCATTGAATGCATTGCTTCACTCACAGTAGTTGAACAACACAACTTGTATATGTTACAAAACAGTAATTTCGTTTATTAACAGTCAATATTTGCAATTTTATTTTATTCCAGAAACTTTTTTTACTGCTAACAACACAGCGTTCATTTTAGTAATGCACACACTTATTCGCCAAAAAACAATATTTATCCCCACACTTTTTGGGGGGGGGAAAAAACTGGGGGGTATTGTAATCAGCTCTGTCAGCTCTGTTTTTTTAGCTCTTTCACGAGCCTCGATCTTGTATACAAAAAAATAAAAATAAAAGCTGTCTTTCTGTCTGTCTGTCTGCCTGTCCGTCCATCATGCTATCTCCTCCAAAATTGTTGTTCAGAAATTCACCAAACTTGGTTGTTATGATCACCACATGGCAAGAAGTTACAAAATGCAATTCTCATTGACTCGTGAATAATACACCGCTGTAAAGGCCTAGCCCAGTACTAGATGTAATGCTGGAATGATGTCTCAAATGTAACGCTGTCTTACTACACTGCCATCTTACTAAATCTGTAATCCTGATGCCTAGCGTCTGGCATTCAGACCATTACCGATGGACGTGGGAGTCAGATATATGTTATGGCATTCAACTGCTGTCAGCAAAGTGACGGGACTGGTTGAGTGATGGATGCTGGGATGACATGCACGTCCGTAGAGGCCTAGCCTAGCACTAGATGTAATGCTGTAATGAGGTTCCAGCAAAAAGAGAGGGTGGACGGATGGAGAAATCCGGCGAATTTAACATATAGATTAAGTGAAAAATGGAGAACGAGTTGAAAAAAACAACATATAAAACACAAAATATATGATGGAGGCGAAGCAATAGGAAGCAATGCTGCAGTAGATAATTATTAGCATGCAAAACAATCAAGCTTCTGTAAGCTACTGTAACAAACCGGAAAAAGACAGTTCACAATGGAAAAAGAATTGCACATAAGCCTTCAGTTCAACCCGGAAGTACTTTATCAACTGTAAAATCTTATTTTATGGCTGTTAGAATTCTCATAAACCGCGTAATGGACGCCTAAATAGCGTGGATGCATGGGAGCCAACCAATTTTTGTCAGAACCCTTGCAGCAATTGCTGGTGTGAGACATGTTCGCAGTCACCATTGTCGTGAAGATGTACTATTTGGTGTGTGTGTGTGTGTGTGTGTGTGTGTGTGTGTGTGTGTGTGTGTGTGTGTGTGTGTGTGTGTGTGTGTGTGTGTGTGTGTGTGTGTGGGGGGGGGGGGGGGGGGGTGGTGTCTGTATGTGTGTGTGTGTGTGTGTTGGGGTGGGAGGGGGATCTGTGTGTGTGTGTGTGGGGGGGGGGGGGGTGGGGTGGGAATGTGTGTGTGGGGTGGGGGGGTTGGGGGGGGGGGGGTGTGCATGTGTGTGTTGGGGTGGGAGGGGGATGTGTGTGTGTGTGTGTGTGGGGGGGGGGGGGGGATGTGTGTGTTTGCAGGGATGTGTAGGTGTGTGTGTGTGTGTGTGTGTGTGTGTGTGTGTGTGTGTGTGTGTGTGTGTGTGTGTGTGTGTGTGTGTGTGTGTGTGTGTGTGTGTGTGTGTGTCGGGGTTGTATCAAAAGCGGGGTTGTATGAAAGCGGGATGGTGGAGTAAACCGGTCATCATTGCCAGCAGTTGTAAAGTGGCAGTTCTAGTGGATTCTAGTTCTTCTTCATCACGACATACGGAGCATGGTATACGATACAATTCTACCTGGACTCAGGTAATCATTGCCTACCTCCCCCCCCACCCCCCACAAACGTAACAATATTACTTGTAAATATATAACATATAAAAATCACACCTCTTTGAATAACCCTGTACAATTGGGACTCCTTGGACACCGACCTTTATAATGAAATTGGTTTGATGGTCCATGGTCGAGTTTCAGAGAAAATTGTCGGATATATAAAAAAACAACCAAAGAGAATAAACATATTTATATCGGATTGAAACATTAAAAGCATGTTCATTTCTTTTTTTTTTGATCCAAATTGCTCTTGCTGTTATCTTTTGTTCACCTGTAGTGTAATGTAATCTTCCACTGACATAATACATCTGCACGGTACTGTACAAAAGTCATCGATTTTGGAAGTATTGTTACAAATTGTTAATTTGACCAAGTAGAAATCAATAATCAATTTTGCAACTTTCCTTGTGTTGAAGTTCTTCGGATTTTTGGTTTAAATGTTGGTGTTGTGATTTGATCTGTGCAGAACCATCTCTTGGAGAATGTTGATTGGAAAGGCTGGTTTTATTCACCGGGAATGCCTCCAGTTCAGCCAAAGTGAGTATTTCTTTTGTGACTTGTGATGATTATATTTCAATATATATTTCGTATCAGAAATGTAATTTAACTTTTGGTTATTTTATTTGAGAAAATCTTACTCACCTAACTGCTTCGTGGTTATGATATGTACATTTGTGGTGTTCTACTATAATGGCTACATGTGGAGCTGTGAATCCACATTAATAAGCAAACACTGTAACACATAGATGGTCAGTAGAATGTATGCTAATTAATTTGTAACATCTACTTCTAGCTACCTTAGCATCGACCCATATAAAACACAGTGTGTGTTTGTACAATGTACATTTATACATTTGTCTGTCCCCCATCATAAAGCCTCGTTGAGTGGGGTTTTAAAGGCAATCTTTATTTCAATATTGATCCTTCCTTCAATCCATGATTATTTTAGTTCTTAGCAATACTCACTGGCATGGTACAGCTTCTTATTATTTGTATTATTGTTATTATTTTTCTCCTCCTCTTCCCTTTATAAGGGGTGAGTGTCAATGGCACCAAGCCTCTGCCCTGCCTTGACCACTATACTCCTCCACTTCCCTCTGTCCTCAACCAACTATCTCCACTCTCCAACCACACCCACAAAATACTGATATCCGTCCTCACACAATCCTCGCATCTCAACCACGGTTTACCTCTTCCTCCTACCTTGCTCCTCCAACCTATCCACTCTCTTTGGCATTCTCTCTTCCCCCTTCTGCCCCAAATCTCCAGCCAATCTCAGCCGGCATTTCACCAATCTCCCTGTCAAGCTCATCTGCACACCAATCTCCTCCCTCAGTTCATCCATCCTCCTTCTAGCCACCCTCTTCACTCCCGCAATCCTCCTGACCGAGTTGTTCTCGCAAACTTTTGCAGCCTCTGTTGTTGTCTCTCTGTCAGTGCTACCGTTTCCAGACCATAAAAGTAGGGCAGCATTATACACGACATCAGAACCGTCCCTTTCATTTTCCGTGATGTCATTTCCTTGATGTCCTTGATTTTCATTTTCCTGTCTGCTATTACTCCCTCCACCATCCTCCATGCATTCGCACCCACCTGAATCCTCCTACGTACCTCTGTCTCCACTTTATTTACAGCACCAATATTTTAAAAAAAACCCACTTCATTGATCTTCGTATCTGCCTTGGGGATTCTCACCAAGTCCATTCAAATGGGTCCTTCGGGTTTTTGTATTTCATTCTGGGAGTTTTGGGATTGATGGAGGTTGTGTAAGAGGAACACAATGAAAGAAGGTCATCTTGACACGAAACTATGGTAGTCAAATTGGTTGATGGAAATTAAACAAGAATAATGTATAAAGGTTGTTGTCAGTTGGCCTCCACGTGGAAGGGTAATTGTATACTGTATATCATGGCATACCTGATAGTGCCATGATTCTTAATGTTTTGACATGCATACTACATTTTTTATATTCCAGATACGACACCAGCCTGGCTGATGCTTGCTTGAAACTGGTTGACCGATGGATCAAGGTACTTAATTATAATATATTGTTAGGAATTTGTTAGAGCAATATGTAGAGCAGAGTAGATCTGAGTAGGTAACATGCTTCGAGATGTCGCGATAGGGAATCTACCTGTAATAAGTCATGTGTAAGCGTTTGTCGGGTTAAAATGTATGATTGTGAATCTACCAGGAGATTCGGGTGATAGGTAGTGTCGGGGTTAATCAGTAGAGCCCTTGTATGTCTCACCTGGTAGCCAAACCTTTGTCCATTATGGCACTGGCACTACAGACCACATAAACACAAGTTAGGACCTTTAGTACAACACTAAATGACGCCCTTCTCCCCTGACACGACTTCGGAAGAAATCAGGCTAAGACACCGCCACAATTGGCCGCCACCATTTACACCTCCGAGAGGCCTACCCACCTCGCATAGCACGTGCTATAACACAAGGACCACGGAGTAGGGGACGAGAGTTGGAGTGACGCAGTGGGCGTGACCTGAGCGAGTCGGGGGAGGCTCTGATTGGCAGAGCAGTGCGCCAATGCTGACATCATCGGCCGGAGATATTAACGGGGGCCGGACGCCATTTCAAGCAGTTCAGATGAGATCAGAGCCCCGACCTGAGTTAGTTGCCGAACACTAGAGTGAGGAGTGCAGATCTGATCAGGAGTTCGTTTTGGAGGTGCGATCCTGACAGTCGAGTTCAGTCCGGAGAGTTCAAGTGCCGGAGTCCAGAGGAGCAGTTCAGTTGAGCGCAGAGAGCCCAAGCGGAGTTGGCAGTGCGCAGTTCGCAGTTCAGTAGTTGATCCCAAGCAGTTGGATTCCTGGCAGCGCAGTTCAGAGACCCCGACCCGAGTTGGGCTGAGGTGTAGCCCGAGTGGAGCTCGCTGTCCTGCTGTGGGACCTCGTGGTGCTTTGGAGCTTGGTGCACGGACGTCGTGTGCAGCGGCGAGGGTGTTGACTCGGGCCTAGCGGGGCGTGCGAGGCGGACGAGGCGGACGGAGGATTCTTCCAGGCCGGGAATTGAAGACGACAAGACAGCTAAGACCGAGCTCCGCGTACCCAATTACATAACGGACGTTTTTATTTTCGTATTCATCTCCCTCATTTTTGTATTTGATATCTGTTGTGTGTGGGATCCCAATTTAGCAACCTTATTTTATTACCGGCGCATGCTTTTCACTGTCCTTGCTTTTCCCAATAAACCCTTGCATTATTTTCTGTACATACTTGAACACAGTTTACCACGTGATTGATTTGATAGATAAGGCTGCGGGGACTTGCGCTGTTTCCCTCCATTCCGCGCGCTTAGGTGTTTTAGATTTTGGAATCCGCCATTGAGCTTCCGCCTCGGAGTTAAAGCCTCGTGATCGGCAATCCGCGATCGCCTGATATAAATTTCGGCGGATGCGCGACAATATGCATACATTTTTTGATTCTCAAGCAAAACTTCAGCATTTTATATCTGGCAATCAAAATGTTTCAGCATTTCTTCATTTTCAAGCAAAACTTCAGCATTTCATATCTGGCAATCAAAATGTTTTTGCTGCTATTATTGGTAAAATAAAATGCAGTAGTTTTTGAGAATAGTCATTCATTCATGTCTCCAAAATAATATCCAAAAAGGTAATGACGTATTTATTCTTTTTATAATTGTTTATCAAAAGTCATCTCAAAGACTTTTTATTGAGTTTTTCCTGCCTCAAAATACCACTTTGCTTGTTCCTTGGTGCAGCATTTACGGCTCGTCTACACAACTAAAACTGTGTACGCCTGTTTTTTTAACACCCCTTTTTGAGAAGATTTGTGAAGAAAAGAGCAGTGTAATAGAGTAAAAATGGGACGACAAAGCACATTAGAGAGGATATTTGACCTATCAGGCCGTAGACGCATGAGCACATGGCCTATGTGACGCCAAGAGAAACACAAGCTAGAAATCGATACAACAATACGAGACTAAGTATCTATGAATAAGAATATGAGGGAGTGTTTTCACGACACGATTATTGGCACAGGAAACAAACTATTACAGTTAAACAGGACAAATATGGTCTGGCATTATGAGCTTTTCAATATGGTTTTCTTTTAGCTGGGAGAACCACATCCACTTGCAAAGAGCTGCACGGACGGTTTTACAAGTACTTTCTCTATAAGGACCTCCATCATCCACAATGCCTCATGCCAAATAAGGCAAGATGTACAATGGAGGTCCAATGGGAATCATTGGGTTCTTGGTCACCTCCCTCACCAAAGTCCTTCTTGCCTGGTTGCTCAGTTTGGTCAATAGCCAGCACTGGGAAGAGTCTGGGTAGTTCCATATTCTTTCCATTTCCTAATGATGGAGCTCACTTTGCCACTTGAAAACTTTCAACACTAGAAATTCTTTCATACCCTTCCCCAGATGTATGCCTCCTCACAATTCTATCTCCGAGTTATACGGACAGTTCCTTGGACTTCATGGTCGAGTTTCTGCTCTGACATGCACTGTCAACTGTGGGACCTCATATAGAAAGGTGTGTTTCTTTCTAAATCATGTTCAAACAATTGAATTGGCCACAGGGGTACACTAATCAAGTTGAAGAGACGTCTCAAGGATGATCAAAGGAAATTCAATGCACTTGAGCTCATTTTGGAGTCGTAGCAAAGGGGTTAAATATTTATTGACTCAAGACATTTCAGCTTTTCATTTTAAATTAATATGTGAAGATTTCTAAAACAAAATTCCACTTTGACATTATCAAGGAATTTATAAGAACACCCTGTAAAAGCAATGAGAGAGGAAGTAAAAAATTTAACCGAATGTATAAATGTCTGCTTGAGAGCATGTTTTGGGTTTTTTTCCATACAATTGTTTTGGAAGGTTAGGTCGTCTGCATGTTTTTATGCCTCCGTGGACGAAGTCGCCGGAGGCATGTTTTCAGGTTGTCCGTCCTTCCGTCCTTCCGTGATAGGTTTTCATTACCGCGATAACTTGAGAATGGCTGAAGGGATCTTAGTCAAACTTGGTGCAGGTATTTATAATGATGTAACGATGACCTGATTCGTTTCTGGGGTCATGTGGTCAAAGGTCAGAGGTCATGTTAGGTAAAAATTCTGTTACTGCGATAACTTGTGAACCAGTGATGGGATTCTGACCAAATTTGGTACAATCTATATATAATGGAGCAAGTGTTTGTATGTATGTATGTCTGCTCTTCACCTATTGGTTGGACAGCTGACCCGACTCCACCCACAAATGTAACCTGAAATACTAAACCTAAAGTACCCAGAGGACCCAAAAGACCCTCTACCCCCCAACACCCCAAGGACCTACAAGACTGAGAAGACCCTGAGGACCCGAAATACCCCCAAAAGACGCCAAGGCCCCAAAGGACCCAGAGAAACCAAAAAACCCCAAAGACTCAAAAAACCACAAAGACTGAAAAGACCCAATGGACCCAGAATACCCCGACCACCCTAAAGACCCAAAAGACACCGAAGACCTAAATGACCCCAAAGACTGAAAATATTCCAAACACCCTTAACAACCCCAAACACCCCGAAGACCCTTAAAGACAAAAAAGACTGCAAAGACCGGGAAGACCTAAGAGACCCCGAATACCTAAAAGACGAAAAAGACCCAAAGTACCCCAAAGACTCAAACGACCCCAAAGACCCTTAAAGACCCAAGAGAACCAAAATACCCTGTAAACTCAAAAGATCTAAAAGATCTAAAAGACCTAATGTTGTGTGCTCCCAAGTGTTTGTGTGCTTCCCCTTCTCTTGTCTTCCGCTCCCTCTTTTTATATATTTTGTTTGTCTGGTTGATTTATTTGTGAAGTAAATGTCAGCTCTTTCACGAGCCTCGATTCAGTATACAAAAAAAACCCCCCCCAAAAAAACCTCAAATACCTAAAAGAACCCAAATACCTAAAAGACTGAAAACACCCAATAAACCCAAAACACCCCGAAGACCCAAAATACCCCAAAGACCCAAAATACCCTGAAAACTGAAAATACTCCACAGACCTAAAAGACCCCAAAGACTGAAAATATTCCAAAGACCCTGAACAACCCCGAAGACCTAAAATACCCCAAAGACACTTTAAGACCTCGAAGACCCAAGATAACCAAAAGACATTGAAGACCAGAGGACCCAAAATACCCCAAAGATCCAAAATACCCCAAAGACCTAAAATACCCCAAAGACTGAAAATATTCCAAAGACCCTTAACAACCCCGTAGACCCAAAATACCCTTAAAGACCTCGAAGACCCAAGAGAACCAAAATACATTGTAGACCTCCAAGACCCAAAGGACCCAAAAGACCCTGAAGACCCTTAAAGACCCAAAAGGTCGAAAAGACCTAATGGACCCCAAAGACCCAAAATACACTGAAGACCCAAAATACACTGAAGACCCAAAATACCCTGAAGACCCAAAATACCCAGAAGACCAAAAATACCCTGAAGACCCAAAATACCCTGAAGACCCCAAAGACCCTTAAATACCCCAAAGACAAAGAGACCCCAAAGACTGAAAAGACCCTGAAGACCATCAAGACTGAAAAGACCCTGAAGACGAATAAGACTATCAAAGGGGAACCCAAACGCAATTTTTTTTTCTGAAAAAAAAAAACCATTGGCAATCATTAATCACAGTCGAATTTGAAGGGAATTTTTTATTTATTTGCCAATCACAAAGTGCCAAAGAAAACCCTAGACTACACTAGAAAACCCTGGAGTCCTCAACCCTAAAAAAAACCGATTTTCGAAATTGCCAGTGACGTCACATTGTGAACTCGCCTTGATCCTGCCGCCGACAATACATAGAGAAACGGCGCATTGCGAGCTCAGATTCCTATACTTATTGGAGGTGATGAGGGGGGGGGGGGAGGTCGTGGGGCCTTGTTAGCTCGGGTAGGGTGACGGTTGACAGAGGATTGTGAGGGGATGGAGGATGGGGGGGGGGGGCGGGGATTGGGATGTGGGTATTGTTAGCTAGGGTGATGGTTGATAGGCGATTGTGAGGGGTGGTGGAGTGGGGTGAGGGGTGTGGGGCTGTCATGGGTATTGTTAGCTAGGGTGACGGTTGAAGGTGGATTGTGGGGGGAAGGTGGAGGGGGGTTGTTGGGGTATTGTTAGCTCGGGTGAAGGTTCACAGGGGATTGTGAGGGGATGGTGGAGTGGGGTAAGGAGTGTGCGGTGGTAATGGGTATCGTTAACTGGGATGATGCTTGATGGGGGAATGTGAGGGGTGGTGGAGTGAGGTGAGGGTTGTGGGGCGGTCATGGGTATTGTTAGCTATGGTGATGGCCAACTGTGAGGGGATGGGGGAGGGAGAGGGGTGGTTAAGGTGGTCTTGGATATTGTTAGCTAGGGTGATGGTTGAAGGGGGATTGTGGGGGGAAGTGGAGTGGGGGGGAGGGGGGAGGGGTCTGGGGTTCATGCTTGATGGGGGATTGTGAGGGGAGGGGAAAGAGGGGGGGGGTGGGTTGGTTGTGGGTATTGTTAGCTCGGGTGACGTTTGATATTTTGTTTTGTTTTCTGGAAAATTGAGATGCCTCAAAAACCAAGGACACCTAAGTTGAACAGAAATCAGCAAGAGCAATATTACCAAAGGAAATCAGCAAGAAATCCAAGTCAAAGTAGTTGTGTCAGCAGAAAATATCAGATGGCAGAAAAATGTGTTGCACGCTTCGAACAAGATCGCCCATAGGGCGTGTACTCTGCTAGTATATATATAATGGAGCAAGTGTTTGTATGTATGTATGCCTGCTCTTCACCCATTGGTTGGACAGCTGACCTGACTCCACCCAGAAATGTAATCTGAAATACTTAACCTAAAGTACCCGCAGGAGCCAAAAGACCCTCAACCCCCCCCCCCCCCCCCACCCCCTCTCTCCCCCTCAACACCTCCTGCTTTTTTGAGATATCTTGCTCACAGACAAACAAACAAGAAGACGTCATGCGGAGCACGATACTTGCAAAATCCGCCCCCCACCCCCAAGAAAAAAAATTCCATTGAACAGCAAATTGTCCATTTCATCAAGATTAAAATTGACAATCTTGATCAAAGCTCGGGTCAACAGGAAGAAAAGTGACGATTTTTCAGATGAAAAATGATCATTTTGGAAGGTTGACCTTGAGTTGACCTCTTGACCTCAAATAGTTAGTTTCCCTATTTAGTGACTCAATGTGCAAATGCTGTTCAATTTTCAAGTCAATCGGATGAAAATTGAGGATTTTAAAAACTTGGCCTATGTTGACCTCAAAAATATTTGGTGGTTGAATTCAGTGACCATATATGTAAATCCTCTTAGAATTTCAAGTCAATCAAATGAAAATTGGTGATTTTAGAAATTCGGCCTATGTTGACCTTTTGGCCTATGTTGACCTCAAAAATACTTGGTGGTTGAATTCCGTGACCAAATATGCAAGTCCTCTTCAAATTTCAAGTCAATCAGATGAAAATTGAGGATTTTAAAAATTTGGCAAAGTTGGTGACCTTTGGCCTATGTTGACCTTTTGACATTTTGACCCCAAAAACAATAGGCTTCTCAATTGGGACGACCCATACAACTTGGTAAAGTTTCGTGACGATCGGTTTAGAATTGCGACCTGTAGGCTGGTGACAAACAGACAGACAGACAGACAGACAGACAAACAGACAGACAAACAGACAAACAGACAGACAGACAAACAGACAGACAGACAAACAGACAGACAAACAGACAGACAAACAGACAGACAAACAGACAGACAAACAGACAGACAAACAGACAGACAAACAAACAGACAGACAAACAGACAGACAAACATACAGACAAACAGACAGACAGCCAAACAGACAGACAGACAGAACCACAAACGCAACCGACCAATATACTTGAAAATTCTTCGATTTTGCAAGTAACAAACAAGGCGGAGGTAATAAATAGTTTCTGTACCTGAGATGAGCTGTTTTTTCATTGGCTCCAAATATCCAACATTGTTTTCAAGGTAAAGTCAACGCCAATCATGCCTCTCACCTATAACCACAAAATGGTAAAAAAAAAGGAAAGCTACTTTATCGGTTATAAGCAAAACTGACCTTTACATTAGCCTAAAAGAATAGCCCAAGGCTACACAGTAGCCCTTGTGAAAAATCTCATCTTTGATATAATAGACTGGTAAGTTAAGTTGCATAATGCTTGGCTGCCAACGATAGCTCACGAGGAGAAAATGCCTAGGTCATTGTTTAGTCAGTGTTTGGTTGATTGTTAATAAGTGGCAAATCGGTTCTCAACAGCGGCATGCATTTGTCAACATTGCATTGTGTCCGCGCGTGTGTCGAAATGGTTTTATTTGCACGCAAAGCTTGTCCAGCTATCGTCGGTCCGTGCACTCCACACTTGACTTTGCACTCAGGCTGGCGAAGAAGATCTCCATGCGTTTGGACCTGCAGACCTGCAGGACATGCACTCAAAGCAAGTTATCTACTTCTTGGGTGAATTATTGCAGGCTCAAGAAGAACAAACACCGGTGTGTGAAATGTTCTATCGCACAAAAAACATTGACCTAAGAATGGATTTTATGGGAATACATTGAAATGGACATTGAGTCTTTTAAAGACACGCAGAATGTATTCTTGGAATTGAGCTTATGATGTGACCTTTTTATGCCTCCACTGACGAAGTCACCGGAAGCATTATGTTAAGTACTACGACAAGTACTTAACAACGGATGAGGGGGTCTAAGTCAAACTTGGTACAATTCTTGTATAATGATGTAAAGATGACCGATTTGATTTCGGCATGAAGAGGTCAGAGGTCATGTCAGGTAAAAATGTGATGCTTGAAAACAGCTGGAGGGATTAAAATCAAATTTGGTACAGGATTTTCTATATAATAATCTAGCCTGGTGTTGGCTTGGCAGTTAGGGTGCCGGCTTGGGATCCTAGAATTCTGAGTTTGAATCCCGGTCGATGGCTGAATTTTAATGCCAGTCTGTTATCCTTCCGAGGTCGGCAAATTGAGTACCAGCTTGCTGGGATGAATGATCCTGGTGTGTACCCCGATTTAGAATAGGTACACCGTATCCCTGCGCATCGTAAGAGGGCGACCAAGGGTTGGCATCAGGAAGGGCATCCGGCCATAAAAACATTGCCTCAAACAGGGAACCATGATTGTCATGGGGCCCACAAGGCTAACCTCCGCTCTAGCGGAGAAATTGGCCTTAAAACGATCATTCATTCATTCATATGTTTTATATATAATCTAAAGATGAACTAATTCGATTTTTGGGTCAATAGGTCAAAGGTCAGTGGTTATATGTTAGGTAAAAATGTTATTGAGGTTGGGATTTGAAATAAACTGTACCATGATACATATGTACAGATTATATATGAAGGTGAGGTCCTAAGGTGGAGGTCTTAAGGCTTTTTAGGTCAAAGTTAGAGTAAGCAAAGACAATGTGGGCGGAGGAATACCAGTTGACGTCATGGCGTCTAATTACACCTTGTTTGAAATATATATTCACCTTGTACCTCACTCTTCTGTTGTCCTGCCTGCAGCCCCCATTCTCTGTGAAACACGTGCAAATGATGCAGCAGGCATACAACTTGAATGACGTCACTAACTATGAAATTCGCTTCCGGTGAGTTTTGAAAAATCACATCATTTACTTTTTCAACAACCGTAAGGTTGAAGTATAAGCAGCCTGTCTTAACACTCCCAATATGGGGCAGAATTTGGACCATGAACGGTTGGGAAGTAGATGCAAGTGTTTTGTCCTTGGATCATAACATATGCAAGGGTTGCTCATGCAGACCTAATGTTTCTACGTCTGTCTGTTGTCCGAATGCAAAACTTTGTGAAATATCTCGTGCAGTATTGATAAGGTAATGTACCCTGCTCTGCATTCATTTGCTTCCTTTGTGTATTGTCAAGGTGAATATGGAATACAGGACTGTACTTCAATTTTTATGATTTTCCAGGTGCACACAGCACGCACGTTGCACAGTGCGCACAATGACACAGTCCGTGCGGTGGCACAACTGCCGTGCACTGTACACTGCATAAATTGTGTCTATGTTGAAGATGTCCGATTATTTTGTGTGGGAATATGTAGTTAGTCATATGTGTACTGTATTGTGAAAGAAAAGGGGTTCACTGATAGTGATTGTGTCCGTTGCGTGATCGGGAACGTGGAGATGACACGGGCTTGATGTCCCAAGTGGCCTCCTCCGGTGCCTGCATTTCCTTGTGTGCTTTGTAATGCAGATGCAGCAAATAGTTATTACTTGCGAAAATCGAAGATTTTTCAAGTATTGGTTGGTCTTGTGCATTATTCTGTCTGTTTGTGACTTGGCAAAAAAAATAAAAAATTCCAAGTATGTTGATCACTCCGGTTTGTGTGTTTGTGTTGTGTGTGTTTGTGTTGTGTGTGTTTGTGTTGTGTGTGTTTGTTTGTTTGTGTGTTTTTGTGCGTTTGTCTGTCCACTCACTTATACTTCCCTACAGGTCACAATTTGAAACCGATCTTCACGAAACTTCACCAAATGGTAGAGTTCGTGGTCCGACAAAATCCTATATATTTTTGAGGTCAAAAGGTCAACAAAGGTCAACCACTTTTTTTCAAATTTCTAAAATCCTCAATTCTCATCCGATTGACTTTATTTGAAGAGGATTTTCATATCAGCTAACTGAATTCAACCACCAACTATTTTTGAGATCAGCATAGGCCAAAAGGTCGACATAGGCCAAAGGTCAACAACAATTTAGAATCTCTAAAATCCAAAATTTTCATCCAATTGACTTGAAAATTGAATGGGATTTACATATCAGTTAACTGAATGCAACCAACAACTATTTTTTAGTTCAACATAGGTCACAAGGTCAACATAGGCCAAAGGTCAACCACTTTTTTTTCAGATTTCTAAAATCCTCAGTTTTCATCCGATTGACTTGAAATTTGAATAGCATTTATATATCAGCTAACTGAATTCAACCAGCTACTGTTTTTGAGATCAGCATAGGCCAAAAGGTCATCATAGGCCAAAACTTATTTTAGGGATTTCGCAAGTATCGTGAGTAGGGGATAAATGTTGTATAAGTCACTTATATATAATGGTGTTGTTCTCAAAATCTGTCTTTGCCTCTGTTCTTCTCTTTGTATTAAAATCAATATACTCCTTCAACCAATGACTTTGGTTAAAATTTAAAACTATGAATCTTCTTCACTCTTTACCCTGCTGATAAACATTGCCTCAAGTTCCTTTGGTGTAAAACATAATTTCCTTTATTACATAATAAAATTTAAAAAACCACCTTTAGAGGCCATTTTTCCCCGCAAAGTGGGGGTTGGCCTTTTTCTGGGACCGTGGTTGTTGTTGTTTTTTGGTCCCCTTTTTGAAGCAATGTTTTATGGCCGGATGCCCTTCCTGCCGCCAACCCTTTTTGTCGCCTTTTTACGACAAGCAGGGAATTACCAGTGAACTGGTACTCAATTAGCCGACCTCGGAAGGATGACAGGCTGAGTCAACCCCCCTGGCGTTAATTCAGCGATCGACCGGGATTCGAACCCAGGATCCTTGGATCCTAAGCTGGCACCCTAGGCCGCTAAACCAACACCAGGCTTTATTACATAATGTAGTAAGTAATTTTTCTGTTGATTTACCTTTGGTATTTAATGATTGTTGATAATCACTTAACCATTCTTTTTTTGGTCTTCCTTTATCAGGAGCATAAGGCAGATCTTTATGTTTATTATGAAGTTCTTTGGGATATTTCAAATCAACCTCAAAATAATATCCAATTTTAGCTTCATCCAATTCTTTTTGTGTAGAGATAACGATAGCCTGTAAAACCTTTTCATAATCTTTCTCTTTAACCCACCTAAGTTCTCCATAAGGTAGGGCTTGAGACATAGCCCATCCATACAAATTGTTAGCATCATAATATATCAAATAAGAACTATCTTTTGTAGCATCAAAAATGGCCTCTAAAGGTGGTTATTGTTTTTATTTTTTTTTGTAGCATCATAATTAGGAAGATATTTGTTGTTGGCTTTAGCATATCTACTCGAACAGACTTGTGATATTCCTCCTCTTTTAGCCTTTTCTATCATCAAAAGCATATCTACATCACTGATTAAATCTAAATTCTGTTTTGTCATTTTTAACATAGCACTCCAAGCCAAACCAGGAGCAGTGTAATAGTGAGCAGGGTCTAATCCATCGGAATTTTTATTATGACAGACGCTTCTAAAAGTCTCAAATACATCAGCCAATAGTAAGACATCAGTTTTAAGATAGAAATCATGATACTCTCCAAGGTTCTTTATATTAAACTTTTTCCAAACATTTTGTGCTTGAGTATAATCTTTATCAGTTATAAGACTTTTATTACATTACATTTCCTCCATCTGAAGCTCCCACTGTGCACACTTTACACTTGAATGTAGCTGCCACACTGGTTAATGACCCTCTCAGACCACTACATTTTTGATGAACCCACTCAGCGCACATTGTACATTGAATGGAGTTCACTCTGACACCCTTCCTGCACACAGCACACGGCCACTTCCCAGTTCTTTCCACCTCACCACATGCTTTACCACTTGCCATCACCTTCGTCTTTCCGATATTCACCTTCAGACCTTTTGTCTCCATACATTCCTTCCACTGGTTCATCTTTTCCTTCAGTCCATCCATACTTTTCGCAATCAACACAAGATCATCTGCATACAACAACTCCCACGGTAAACCCTCCTTTACGTTCTAAGCCAGCACCTCCATCACAGCTACAAATAGTAGTGGACTTAGTACCGACCCCTGATGCACTCCCACCTTCACCTCAAACTCACCACTGTTCCCGTCCTTCGTCCTTACAGCTGTGCGCGCTCTTTTGTACATTGCCATCACTACTCTGATCAACCATTCCTCCACTCCTAACTTCCTCAATGCCCATGTCAATACTTTGCGTGGAACCCTATCGAATGCTTTCTCCAGATCAACAAACCCAATAAACAACTTCTTCCTCTTCTCCATGCACTTCTCCTGCAACTGCCTCACAATAAAGAGCGCGTCTGTCGTTCCTCTTCCTGGCATAAATCCAAACTGCATTTCGTCGATCTTCACCTTCTTCCTTATCCTCCTCTCCAACACCCTTTCCAATACCTTCATTCCATGCTCCAATAACTGTATCGCTCGGTACGAGCCACACTCCAGAGGGTCACCTTTCCCCTTGTATAGAGGGACGAGGGTACTCAGTTCCCAATCCACTGGAATGCGGCCCTCTTTCACCACCCGATTACAGATCTCTGTCATTCTCTTCACACCCCAACTTCCTGCTGCCTTCAACATATCTCCCACAACTCCCGTCGGCCCTCCTGCTTTTCTACTCTTCATTGCTTTTATCACTTCCTCAACTTCCTTCTCAGTTATCTTCTCTGCCGGTCCTAAAACTGGGTTACCATCTGTATTTGCCATCCCATTCATTCTCTGTATTCAACAGCATTTCCATATATCTTTTCCATCTTCCTTTAATTCCATCTGGGTCCACAACAATTTGTCCCACTTCATCCTTCAAGCAACTCACCCCCATCACATCACACCTCTCTTTCGCTATGTGCTTTGCAATCCTGAATACCGCTCTCTGACCCTCTTCCGAATCCAAGCGTTCTCCGAACATTTTCCTACATACCTCCTGCGCCTTTGCTACCTCTTTCTTTGCAGCCTTCTTGGCTGCCTTATAACTTTCATGCTCTGCTTTTTCTGCTCCCGTACCCTTCGCCTTCTGCCACTATCAGTGGAATACAAAGCGTAAACTGTTCAGCCTGCTGGAAACTAAACTAAGCACTCTACCAAGTGTGACTCCACTTAAGCCTTCCCTTATGGGTTAGTGGAGGCTTTTAGTTGTTGTGGGGGCGGGGGAGTTCGACAATTTGCACTCTCAATTTTTTTATGGTACTCTCGAGTTTATATGACCCCTCGGAGTACTGAACAATAATTTAGGTTTTGTTTTTTTCATTATATACTGTATGTTGTGGGAGATATGTTGAAGGCAGCAGGAAGTTGGGGTGTGAAGAGAATGACAGAGATCTGTAATCTGGTGGTGAAAGAAGGCCGCATTCCAGTGGATTGGGAACTGAGTACCCTCGTCCCTCTATACAAGGGGAAAGGTGACCCTCTGGAGTGTGGCTCGTACCGAGCGATAAAGTTATTGGAGCATGGAATGAAGGTATTGGAAAGGGTGTTGGAGAGGAGGATAAGGAAGAAAGTGAAGATCGACGAAATGCAGTTTGGATTTATGCCAGGAAGAGGAACGACAGACGCGCTTTTCATTGTGAGGCAGTTGCAGGAGAAGTACATGGAGAAGAGGAAGAAGTTGTTTCTTGGGTTTGTTGATCTGGAGAAAGCATTCGATCGGGTTCCACGCAAAGTATTGACATGGGCATTGAGGAAGTTAGGAGTGGAGGAATGGTTGATCAGAGTAGTGATGGCAATGTACAAAAGAGCACGCACAGCTGTAAGGACGAAGGACGGGAACAGTGGTGAGTTTGAGGTGAAGGTGGGAGTGCATCAGGGGTCGGTACTAAGTCCACTACTATTTGTAGCTGTGATGGAGGTGCTGGCTCAGAACGTAAAGGAGGGTTTACCGTGGGAGTTGATGTATGCAGATGATCTGGTGTTGATTGCGGAAAGTATGGATGGACTGAAGGAAAAGATGAACACGTGGAAGGAATGTATGGAGACAAAAGGTCTGAAGGTGAATATCGGAAAGACGAAGGTGATGGCAAGTGGTAAAGCATGTGGTGAGGTGGAAAGAACTGGGAAGTGGCCCTGTGCTGTGTGTAGGAAGGGTGTCGGAGTGAACTCCATTCAGTGTACAATGTGCGCTGAGTGGGTTCATCAAAAATGTAGTGGTCTGAGAGGGTCATTAACCAGTGTGGCAGCTACATTCAAATGTAAGGTGTGCACAGAGGGAGCTGCAGATGGAGGAAATGTTGAGTTGGATCTTGGAGATGGCGTGAAGCTGGAAGGTGTGAAAACATTTGGCTACCTCGGAGACATGCTGAATGGAGAAGGTGGATCAGACTCGGCAACAGTTGCTCGAGTGAGATGTGCATGGAAGAAGTTTCGGGAATTGAGTGGCATGCTGATGATGAGGGGAGTGTCGTTGAAGCTGAAGGGAAAGGTGTATGCTGCATGTGTGAGAAGCGTTATGATTTATGGGAGCGAGACATGGGTAATGAACGTAGAGCAGCAACGAAGGTTGGAAAGGGTGGAAATGCGAATGGTTCGACGGATGTGCGGAGTATCGTTGAGAGAGAGGAAGACAAATGATAAATTGCGAAAGATGATGGGAATAGAGCCTGTGATTGATGCTGTGAAGAGGAACAGGTTGAGATGGTTTGGTCATGTGTTGAGGACGGATGAAAGTGACTGGTTGAGAAGAGTGATGGAAATGAATGTAGAAGGAAGTAGAAGACGGGGAAGACCGAGAAAGACTTGGCTAAAGATGGTGGAAGAAGAAATGCGGGCAAGGGGGTTAACAAGGAGAGATGCAGAAAATAGGGCAAAATGGAGAAGATTGTCATGGGGACCGCAAGGCTAACCCCCGCTCTAGCAGGGAAAATGGCCTTTAAAATGCATGTTGTTGTTGTTGTTGTTGTATTATATACTCCTCATTTCCTTTCTGTATCTCTGAGCCCGTTTGGACTTTCGAAATTAAATTTTTCATCAATAATATATGTGGCTGAAATTTTTTGACTTGAAAGTTTTTTACGTCATGACCCGATTACAGACATTTAAGTATTTTTCACCAAAACTCGACGAAGTTATGTCCGATCAGAACGAAACGAAATCACTAGATAGCCTAGCGCAAAGGGCATTGATTTTTTTGGTCATCGCTCAATTTTGCCAATACGGAATCTTGGCCTTGCAATGTATTCTTGCATCATAATAGTGGACTTGCATTTAAATTGTGCATCTGATATTTGATTAGTGACGTTGCCCTACTTTTTTGGATTGTGACATAATTAACAAAAAACACACCTTTTTGATCATAACTTGAATCATTTTCCTCTGATTTTCATTATTTTGAGTTTAATGGTTAGGGTGTAGATGGGGACACATTTTCTTAATTTACACTCTATCCATAAATGTTGTTAAGGTTAAGGTCAAGTCATATATCGGTCCAAAACATATGGGATCATTGGATCATGAGCCAAGGGTAAGTCATGGGCGATCGCAGATATCGAGTTAATAGTTGTTTTCACTTGGCCTTCATCTAATAATTTCTGAGATAGTGGTACAAGTGTCCTCTCTACTCTGCCATCATTATACTTAGGATCCAAATGGGAGAGGGGTGAGAATTGGGGTGACGGGAGAGGGTGAGGAAGGGGTGGGTTGGACACATAATTTTTCAGACTTACAAACTTACTTTTTCAGACTTAGTCATTTTTAAAAATACGACATGCCTTTTTCCATCAGAAATAGAAAGGTATTCCTCGAGATTTAACCAAGTTGTACTTTCAACATCGAGAATAGTGATTAAAAATATGTTGAACTCGGACGGTATTCGGTAGAGTGCATACCTCCACCAGGCTGAACTGTTTGTTTTGTATCCAATTGATCGGTGAGACCTGAATCAAAATCGAATCAGCTTGTTTCTGTCACCTAACAAACTAATCCACCTAGTTTTGCCACAACTCGTCTACAACTTTTTGAAATACCATGCTATATACCACTTGAAGTGGGCTAAAAATGCTGAAGAAGAAGAAGATACGATATTGAAGGAGCTGGGGCTCCCACGTCGATCGGAAGAATGGACGCGACAAAAAGCTAGAATTCATCCGAGTTGCTTTAATGAAATCAAACACTCAGGCACTCTGAAAACCCGTTTATCGGTCAGCAATATATATCTATTATCCCAGGGGGTTTGCCCAGGCCCGGCGCCAGGGGGCGTGGCCCAGCGTCCTGGCTGCGGCCTGGCAAGTTGAGGGCGAGCCTGCCCGGGCGTCCTGGACGAGCCCGGCATGGTGATCGCTCCGCGTCCTTGATAGGTGCAAGGCGATTGTGAAAACCCAGCGGCAGCCGCTACACACGTCCCCCCAGAATCGACTTGCACCGGCAGGGTCAATTTGAGGGGGGTCCTGATGACCCGGCCGAAGCGACCCCTGGCGGGTCGTGGGAGGGGGTCCGGTGAGGTGGTGGGCGTTCGAGTGGGGGGCACCGTGGACGGGGGGCGGCCTCGCCGTGGCGGAAGGGCCACCCGTGGTGGGTGGTCGACGTCCACGTGCGCCGGCTTGAGGCGGTCCACTGCAATCCGGTCCGACCTGCCGCCGATGTCGATGACGAACGACTTGTCGTCCCGTCGCAGCACCCGGAAGGGCCCGTCGTACGACGGCTGGAGTGGCCACCGATGTGCGTCTTGACGCACAAAAACATACTCCGCTGTGCGGAGTGCTGGGGGGACGTAGGACTGGGGGTCACCGTGGTGGGATGTTGGCACGGGGGCAAACCGTCGGGCGGCCTCCTGGAGGTCCGAGCGCTGGTGAGCTGCGGACCAGGGACTGGTAGCGTCGGGCACGAATTCGCCCGGGACGCGTAGCACCTGGCCATAGACAAGCTCGGCGGTGGATGCCTGGAGGTCCTCCTTGGGGGCCGTGCGAAGGCCCAAAAGGACCCACGGCAGCCGGTCGGCCCAACCGCCGTCTTGAAGGCCGGCCATGAGCGCGGCCTTCATGGAGCGGTGGAATCGCTCACACAACCCGTTTGCTTGGGGGTGGTAGGCCGTAGTACGGTGGAGCTTGACCCCCAGGTTGCGGGCGACCGCGCCCCACAGCTCGGAGGTGAACTGTGGTCCGCGGTCTGACGAGATGTCCGCCGGTGCGCCGAAGCGGGCGACCCAGGTGGCGATGAAAGCCTGCGCCACGTCGGCGGTGGTGGTGGAGACGAGGGGAACGGCTTCCGGCCACCTGGTGGTCCTGTCCACCATGGTGAGCAGGTGTGTGAACCCCCGTGACGGGGGGAGGGGGCCCACCAGATCCACGTTGACGTGGTCGAAACGTCGTTCGGGCACGGTGAAAGGTGCCAGCGGGGCCTGGGTGTGTCGGTGGACCTTGGCCCGTTGGCAGGCCGTGCAGGTGCTGGTCCAATCGCGGACGTCCCGACGAAGGCCGTGCCAGACGAAACGCGCCGACACCAGCTTCTGGGAAGCTTTCCGGCCCGGGTGGGAAAGGCCGTGGAGGGAGGCGAAGATGCGGCGTTGCCAGGTGACGGGCACGATGGGGCGAGGCTGGCCCTGGGAGACGTCGCAGAGCAGGACAGTGTCCGCGCAGGGGATGTCGGCCAGGCGGAGGCCCGTGTCCGCCGCCCGGAGGGCTTGCACCGTGGTGTCGGTGGTTTGGTCCGCCGCCATAAGCGCAAAATCCACGCCCAGGTGGACCGCGTTCGCGCTGGCCCGGGAAAGACAGTCGGCCACGGCGTTGTTTTTGCCGGCGACGTGCCGGATGTCCGTGGTAAACTCCGACACGGCGGAGAGGTGGCGCTGTTGGCGGGCCGACCATGGCTCCGTGACCTTGGCCATGGCGTAAACCAACGGCTTGTGGTCGACGAACGCCGTGAAAGGTCGGCCCTCCAGGAGGTGGCGGAAATGGCGGACGGCCAGGTGAAGACCGAGGAGCTCCCGGTCAAACGTGCTGTATTTGAGCTCGTTCGGCCGGAGCTGCCGGCTGAAAAAAGCGAGTGGCTGCCAAACCCCGTTCACCCATTGCTCATGTACGGCGCCCACCGCGTAGTCGGAGGCATCCGTGGTGAGGGCGATGGGAGCGTTGAGCACCGGGTGAGCGAGCAGTGTTGCGTCGGCGAGGGCCCGCTTTGAGCGTTGGAAGGCCGCATCCATTGCTGCGGACCAGGCGATGTCGTGCTTGGCCGGCTTGCCCCGGAGGGCTTCGTAGAGGGGCCGCATGAGTTGAGCAGCGCGGGGCACGAAGCGGTGATAAAAATTCACCATTCCCAGGAATTCCTGCAGGGCCTTTATGGTGCGGGGACGCGGGAACGTGGTGATGGCCTCGACCTTGGTTGGCAGCGGCACGGCCCCGTTCTTGGTGATGTGGTGGCCCAAAAAATCAACGGCCGTCGTGCCGAAGTGGCATTTGGCCGGGTTGACGATGAGGCCGTGCTCGCTGAGGTGCCCGAACAGTGTTCGGAGGTGGAGGAGGTGCTCGGCCCGGGACGTGCTGGCGACGAGGATGTCGTCCAGGTAAACGAAAAGGAACGGCAGGTCACGCAGCACGCCGTCCATCAAGCGCTGGAACGCCTGAGCCGCGTTCTTGAGACCAAACGGCATCCGCAAGAATTCGAATAAGCCGAACGGCGTGATGACTGCCGTTTTAGGGACGTCGGCCGCCCTGACAGGTACCTGGTGATATCCCCGTATGAGATCAATTTTCGAAAAAATGACCCGTCCCGCCAGACGGGCGGAGAAGTCTTGGATATGCGGGATCGGGTACCTGTCGGGGGTGGTAGCGTCATTGAGACGGCGGTAGTCGCCACACGGGCGCCATCCACCCCCCGGCTTTGGCACGATGTGCAGTGGCGAGGCCCACGCGCTATCGGAGCGCCGCACGATGCCGAGGTGCTCCAACGCGTCGAATTCGGCCTTCGCTACGGCGAGCTTGGCTGGGTCGAGGCGGCGGGCCCTGGCGTAGACCGGCGGGCCCGTGGTTGGTATGTGGTGCTCGATCCCATGCCGTACTGCGACGGCCGAAAACGTCGGCCGCGTGAGGGCCGGGAACTCCGTGAGCAGGCGAGCAAACTCGTTCGCCGCCGGGACGGTGCATGCCAGCTCGGTCGGCGCGGAGCTGCTCAATGTGCATACCAGGGAGCTGAAGGTTTCAGCGTTGATTAAACGACGCCGTTGGACGTCCACCAGTAGTCCGTGTGCGCAGAGGAAGTCGGCGCCTAGCAGAGCCATGGGCACGTTGGCGGTTACAAACGTCCAAGCAAAGCGTTGGCCGCCGAAGCAGAGGGTGACGTTGCGCGGGCCGAAGGTGCGGATAGTCGATCCGTTGGCCGCAACCAAGGAGGGGCCGCAAACCGCGGATTGCCTGTCCTGGTCAGAGGCGGGTATGACGCTCAGTTGGGCGCCGGTGTCGCACAGGAAGCGCCGTCCGGACGCTTTATCCGTGATGAACAGTAAGTTGCCCGTGTGGCCGGCGCTCATGGCTGGTAATGAACGCCAGCCCGGCCGTTTCCCGGCCTGCCGAAGGTGCACGGGGGTCGGCATGTCCGGGCCTTCTGTCCGAACCTGGCATGATAGTAACACCACGCTTGGTCAGGTGGAGGCCTCGGTCGTCGTGCTGGAGGTGGTCGGCTCGGTAGAGCGGCCGCCAATTGCGTCGGCAGTTCGGCCGTCGACCGTGCCGGGTGCTCGGGCGCCATGGGTGTTGCGTCGGACGGCGGTGGGTCCCATGTCGCCGCTGCGATGCGCTGTCCTGCGGCGGAGATCTTGTCGGCTTCTCTGGCAAGGGCCCGGGGATCTGTGATCGTCGTGCTTGCCAGGGCGAGGCGTACCGGGTTAGGCAGCTGACGGAGGAACAGCTCCCGGAACAGGAATGCCGGAGAGTGCTCGCCGAGCAGTGAAAGCATGTAGTCCATTCGCTCGGAAGGGCGCGTGTCGCCGAGCTCAGGCAGTTCGAGCAGGCGCCGTGCGCGTTCCGCCGATGGGAGGGCGAAAGCATCGAGGAGCAGCTTCTTAATCGCGCCGTATTTGTCAGCGGCTGGCGGGCTTTCGAGGAGGCTCAGGGCGCGGGCCGCGGTAGCCGACCCGAGCGCAGCTACCACATGGTGGAAGCGGGTGTCGTCGGCCGTGACGCCTCGCAGGGCGAACAGGGACTCCGCCTGCGCGAACCAAACCACCACGTGAGCCTCCCAGAAGGTAGGCAGTTTAAGGGCGACTGCCGTGTCCATGTCGATAGGTCACCAATGAAGGAGCTGGGGCTCCCACGTCGATCGGAAGAATGGACGCGACAAAAAGCTAGAATTCATCCGAGTTGCTTTAATGAAATCAAACACTCAGGCACTCTGAAAACCCGTTTATCGGTCAGCAATATATATCTATTATCCCAGGGGGTTTGCCCAGGCCCGGCGCCAGGGGGCGTGGCCCAGCGTCCTGGCTGCGGCCTGGCAAGTTGAGGGCGAGCCTGCCCGGGCATGCCCGGGCGTCCCGACCGAGGCCTGGCAAGTTGAGCGCGGGCCTGCCCGGGCGTCCTGGACGAGCCCGGCATGGTGATCGCTCCGCGTCCTTGATAGGTGCAAGGCGATTGTGAAAACCCAGCGGCAGCCGCTACAATATATCGTTTTTGGCCCCATCTGTCAATGGTGAATTATCTGGCTTCGGATCTTCACCAACATCGAATCAATTCTTCCTTGTCACACACCATCCTGCCCAGTAAGTTTTGTCTGAATCCGCCCATAGCGTTTTGAGATATCGTGCTATATATAATTTTTGGCCCGATCTCTCTCTCTCAATGGTGACGAATGACTTAAAATTTTCAAAAATCATCATATCCGGATCCGGCTTCAGATCTTCACCAAAATTGAATTGATTCGTTCTTGTCACCCACCTTGCCTGCCCAACAACTTTTGGCCGAATCCATCCTTAACGTTTTGAGATCTCGTACTATATAATGTGTTTTGCCCTATCTCTCAAAGGCGAAGAATCACTTTTAAAATTCTAGGTCCAGACCCGGATCTTCACCAAAATCTAATCAATTCATCTTGTCACGCACGTAACCTCTCCACCATATTCGGCCAAAACTGTCAACAAATTTTTGAGATATCCTGTTCACACACAGAGAAGGGTGAAAACATAACCTCCATCCAATTTCGGTGGTGGAGGTGGCAAAGGCAGATCCTCATCAGTGCAGCACTTCATACCATTTAATGTGGGATCACCACAACTTTTATATTTTAATAGAACTAGAAGCACAGGCCACACACTGCCTATGGGAGCAACCAGGGGGTTACAGTCATGTGAAAAAGTAAGTACACCCCATGTAAAGTTTTGACTTTTTCAACATTTTTCAACATACAGCTATTTGATCTTCATTTCAACAATATTGATAGATAAAGGTGATATAATATAACAAATATCATGAAACATTTACATTTTGTAGCCCATTGTATAATTTAAATAAACATAAATACAAATTTTGCATGTGGAAAAAGTAAGTACACCCCTACATTTATCACTACTTCAAACACCAAAAATTAGAATCAGGTGCACCAGCTCAGGTGCAAATGATTAGAACATCATTAGAGAGGATCTTGGAGGAACCTGTCTCATTTAAACCTCAGACATTTAGTTTGGTTTGCTCTTTGTTGTTGAAGTGTGCGGCGTCACCATGCCTAGATCAAAAGAGCTCTCAGAGGCCTTCAGAAAGACGGTTATAGATGCCTACGAGTCTGGGAAGGGATTTAAAAAGATCTCCAAACAATTTGAAATCAATCATTCGACTGTCCGGAAGATCATCTACAAGTGGAGAAGATTCCAAACAACTGCCAACTTGTTCAGGCCAGGCCGCCCCAGCAAGATCAGCCCGAGAGCAGACCGCAAGATGCTGAAAGGAGTCTCTAATAACCCCAGAATGTCATCACGTGACCTACAGGTAGCTCTTGCCACTGTTGATGTCAAAGTGCACGAGTCTACCATTAGAAAGAGGCTGCACAAATTTGATCTTCATGGGAGTTGTGCCAGGAGGAAACCTTTGCTGTCCAGAAAGAACATCAGGGCAAGACTAAAGTTTGCCAATGAACACCTTGGCAAAGACCAGCACTTCTGGAACAATGTGCTCTGAGCAGATGTCAAAGGTAGAGCTATTTCGCCACAGTACCAGAAGACATGTTTGGTGAAAACCAAAGACAGCATTTGACCACAAGAACCTGATACCAACTGTAAAGCATGGTGGTGGAAATATTATGGTTTGGGGCAGCTTTGCTGCATCAGTGCCTAGGCAGCTCACCATCACAGAATCCACGATGAATTCTTCATTGTACCAGAGGGTGCTTGAGGATATTGAGGCCATTTGTCAGAAAGTTGAAGCTCAACCGAAGGTGGACCTTGCAACATGACAATGACCCTAAACATACCAGTAAATCCACCAAGGAATGGCTGAAAAGAAAGAAATGGAGGGTTCTGGAATGGCCAAGTCAAAGCCCAGATCTAAATCCCATCGATAAGTTGTGGGGGGATTTGAAACGAGCTGTGCATGCAAGAAACCCCTCAAACATCGCACAGCTGAAAGAATTCTGCATGGAGGAGTGGGCAAAAATTTCTCCCAGTCGATGTCAGAGACTGGTAGACAGTTATAAGAAACGCCTACTTGAGGTTGTTTCTGCCAAAGGGGGTAATACCACCTATTAGAGCCAAGGGTGTACTTACTTTTTCCACTTGCGAAATTTGCATTGATGTTTATTTAAATTATACAATGGACTACAAAATGTAAATGTTTCATGATATTTGTTATATTATATCACCTTTATCGATCAATATTGTTGAAATGAAGATCAAATAGCTGTATGTTGAAATATGTTGACAAAGTCAAACTTTACATGGGGTGTACTTACTTTTTCACGTGACTGTATGTTATTATCCTTCTTCAAAAGTGTTATTCAAAATACCTCTGGCTGCTTAACCAGCATCCGGATACTTTTTAAAACACACCACTGCACTGGAAAGCATGGGGACAGGAATACTGTGCTGTAAAGGATGGGGACCTGTCCACCTTTCCCACCTGGAGCGGCCCAAGACCACCAGCAAAGATTAAAAAAACACCTCTATACACTAATTGGGGTCATGTTGATCCTATGTAGCAAGTTTGGATGCAACTGGCCCAGAACTTTAGGAGTAGCACAACAAACAAGCACACACACACGCACACACACACACACACACACACACACAGTCACACACACACACACACACAAAACAGAGGTGGATACCTCAAGACCTGGTTGGTCTCCGTTCCATCTCCCGAAATCCACGTGTGTGTGTGTGTGTGTGTGTGTGTGTGTGTGTGTGTGTGTGTGTGTGTGTGTGTGTGTGTGTGTGTGTGTGTGTGCGTGTGCGTGCGTGCATGCGTTCGCGCGTGCGTGCGTGTGTGTGCGCGCGCTTTGAGACCTGTGAGGACTCCGTTATACCTTCTGAAAACCGCATATGGAAATAACAACCAACGTGAGAATCAGCCCAAGAGGTCTGTACACTTGTCTCAAACAGTCAAGCCTGGGTTTGAAACCAGACCCAGATTTCATCTGTCATCCCAGTGTTTCATAGGCAGGGTGATTCATCAATGTGTGTGCCATCCCTCAGATAGATCTTAAGCTGGTGTTCCGTCTGCCGGCATTAGTTGGTGGATGTGAAAGATTCCATGGTATCCTTCGCGAAGAGTTGGTGAGTTATTGCCAGCACAATGGCCAAACTCAAAATTCCTGCTGTAGCTACTTTGTCGAACATCAGGCCAAGGCAGCCAGTTCCTGAAAGAATTGAGACAAAAACTTCCCCTGCTGGCCCCATAAGTACTTGGGAATAATTGTGCCTCCACTCATGTGAGTTAAATTCTCATGGCAGCTAGTCAGCGGGAAGTTTTGTACCCTGCAATCGTGCATATTTGTGATCTGTCCAGCATTGGTTCTTAGCTACAAAAACGTTCATGACCTGACGTGAGCATCAAGATGCTGTGTCGGGAGTGTGGGCCTCCACCCTCACTTTTCACCAAGCCCATCTCAAACTATTCACTCAGCGCTCCATAACCTCAAACCTAAACTTTTTCTTCATCAAATTCTGAGTGGTATTCACTGTAAGTTAATACAGTACATGTAAGTTAATACAGCTTTTGGATCTCACGATCTGCCATGATCTTTCCTGGGAAAACCACATTTCCAAGACGGCCTCCCAAGCCAGTCGCCGTTTGAGCATCCTCCATCGTGCAAAGTCCTTCCTGGGCACTTCTGATCTCCACACCACATACAAAGATTGCATCCGCATCTCAATGGAATACTGCTCTCCGCTCTGGGCTGGTGCTCCTGCCTCACACCTAGTTTGGCTTCAAGTGGTTGAAACCAAAGCGTTCAGAATCATTGGTATCTCCCGCGATGACGCTGATTCTGAGGGCCTTTCACTCTCTCACCACAGGCAGGTTGGTGGTCTTTCTGTCTTCTACCGACTCTTCTGTGGCCTTGCTCTCCCAGCTCTATCTGTGCTCTGTCCCCCAAATATTCCTGCAGGATTCACAAGATCTGTCAGCAACCCTCTTCTGGTGAAACTGCCAAAATCTAGACTCTCTGCTCACCTTCACTCTTTCAATCCTCTTTTCTCCCGCCTCTGAAAAAACTCCCTCAAACTTCAATCCCACTCCTCTCTCCAGGTCTTTAAAACAGCTGTTAACCACCATCTCTTATCTTCCCCCATCCAAAACCTTGATCTTTTCTACTTTCGTTAAAACACCCCAAATCCACCTCTTTCAATCCCCAACTTCTTTCCTGAAATTCATAGAAGTGTTCACCCCTCCCTCCTCTCCCAGCCCTCTCCCTTCCACATATCTACCGACATTCACTGTTCTCTACTGTTGTGCTTGTGTGCTTCCCTCTTGTCTCCCACTCCCTTCATTGTATGTTTTATGTGTCTGTGCATGTTTTCATGTTCAATGTGTTAGTTCTTACATGAGCTTCAATTCTGTATACAAAAAAATAATCATAATAACAATAATAGGCACATCATCGGGTTACTCAAAATGGCTAAATCTCCAAAGCAAGACAGCATGCACGTTTGGATACCCAAATGCAGTCTTGAAAGTTTTAATTGATCAACGAGAAACACGGTTTCAAATCACCTGGAGAAAGGTTATGGTCCCAGGGAGACTTCAAGGATCCATTGATCATCACAGACTACACACAATGGTATGCAAAAGCAATTGTGGGAATTGCCACAGGATTTTGGTGTTTTGCATCGCTTGCAAAAAAAAAAACCACGCTGTTAGTTGAATCTTGAATGCAGACTTCAGCAAATCGCTCACCGAAGATTTCCTGAAACACAGAACAGGTTCGGATGAAAATGTTGCTGAAATCAATTGGGATTTGTAATTTTCCATCGAGACCAACAAAGTGCTCTTACAATATATCGCATGAAATTCTGTACAGTATTCCAACCCAGAACCTAAGGATTTTGTCAAATCGATCGATATTTTTTCCATTACATGTCAGTTGCACTCGTGTGCAATTCTTTTACCAAACATTTATACTGATTACACTGCTTTTTGGAATATTTGGTTTAAAAAACATGAATACAAAGTCTGGTCCATACCTTTCACCAGTAAAGACTGTGTTAACCATACACTGTGGTTGCTTTTTTGCCATAAAACAGAATTCAAAGTTATACAAGAAAACTGACCATGCGGAAGGAAAAAGAACTGACCAAGAGAACTGACTAACCCGAACCCCCCCCCCCCCCCATCCCCCTTTCACAAACCCTAGGTCCTCAACCTCCACCGACCAACTCCATGTCCTTACCCTCCCCCTCCCCATTCCAACCCTTCAGACACTCTCCCCATTGCAACTCATCAACCGCTCCCCCCCCCCCCCCACCCCCAAACCCTCCATAGCCCCAGCCTCCCCCTCCCAATTTGACCCACCTTTGCTCTCCCACCCCCCTTCCCCCCCCCCCCCATCCCCTCCACCTCCAAGTCCTCAACCACCGCCTCCCAACTCCAACAGGAATGCTGCGCTGTATAGGGTAGAGACTTGTAATACCCTTTCCCACCGAGAGGCGGTGCTGCACGATATACATTTACATAGAGAATGTGTGTCCCTCCCCTCCCCTCATGCACCCCAAAACCACCAGCAAAGATAAGAAAAACACCCCGATACACTAAGTGGGGCCATGCTGATCCTAAGTAGGAAGTCTGGATGTAATCGAGCCAGCATTGTCGGAGGAGTAGCACAACAAACAAACAACGGTCCGTGAATTGTTGTAAAGATATAGACCAGCAAAGGACCCTCACACACTGCCCCTGCCTCCCACCCATTCCCCTCCCTCTTCCCAACTCCACTATTTCCCTCCCTCCTTGGGAACTTGGCCAGTGTGCTGGTGAGAGCTCGCCTGCTCTTTGTGAAGGATGCCATGGGATCTTTAACATCCACCAACTTATGTCAGCAGATTGGATTCCCAGTTTAATGTCAGTAAGATGATGGATAAGAATGTGGAATGACATGAAAGTGCACCACTTCCCGAAAGAAAAGCGTAGGTTTAGAACAGCCTTTGGATGGTGGTTCCACATATGGAAGAAGTGAGGAACAAAAGAGTTGGTGTGTAGTCAGTCTGCATTTTGGTCGTATAACCAGTAAGGGGGTTAGTTGGGAAACGCATGCATCGTGGAGTTATTGGGGTGATCAGGGTGCTGAGAATGAAGAGGGAGCTAGACCAGAGGAGAGGCAGTAAAAACAACAGAGGCCATCGACCGACCTGCAACGTGAGAGAAATTGACCTTGTGCTTTTGCCTCATGGGTTTTACTTTGGCTCAACAAAGGACCGATAGACAGTGTTTGTTGGCTATGTGGAAATTATTTAGTTCCTCGCAATTAGGTTTGCCTTCCAGCTTGAGAACACCGTCTGATATTTTTTTTGTGATTGCTTCACTTCATGCCTCATCATACCCAGGTTCGGATGTTTAATAGGACAATTTGAGAGGTGACGGTATGATGTGATGAAGGAGAGAAAGCGTTCTGTTCTGGAGGGAATTTCAGTATCACTTGGCATTTTAAAAAGTCGAAGGGAGATAACAGATTTCAGACAAGACTAATCTGCTTTGTCGAACTGCCAGACACATGTCGGCATTTTGGTGGTCCGGTGGCCCTCTGAAAACAAACACATTCACAGGGACATAATCATAAGAGCCAAGAAGAACAGAAAAGGAGCAGGATGGTCGGTTTGACGTAACTAAAGCTAACAAAGAATGACTGTCATTTGGAGAGATATGAGTAAAAACATTGTCAGACGAGGTAAGGACAGCTCTATCGCAAAAAGCCTTTGCTCCAATACCATGGATTGTGGTTTAACGACTGACTCCAAGCCAATCGCCTTGGTGGTAATTGTTATCTCCACAGGTTTAGAAATAGAGAACTGGAGTGGGAGCATGGTTCAACTTTGGAGTGTTCTTTTGAAGACTTTAAAAGAAAAATAGCCCCCATTAAATTGTTTACGTCAGCAACTTTTTATTGTTAACTTTATTATTGTTCAGCGCACAATGCCACTCTCACTGTTTTGCACACATGTATTATCACAATATATGTGACTAATGGTTCAGTAGCAGCTGTTCCACAGTCTAGTAATAAATCCCAAATCCCACATACATACACTCACATCCGGGGACTGCCTAACAGGCACGTGAGACATCGGCCATTATAAAGCTCGTAGTGTTAGTGTGAGAAATCTGAGGATATCCCGGAGACTCAATAGCTCAGTGGGCTGTCACCGTGTCAGTGATGAGTTCCTGGGTTCAAGTCCCGGGTTGAGTCAGAATTTTTTCACACTAGCCCCACGCAGGAATTTAATTCCTGTTTCTTAAATTATATATATATCTTACTATAATTCACCAAATGTCCATCTGTCTGTCTGTCTGTCCGTCCGTTCGAAGGTCGCAAAAACGGCTGAACCGATCGCAACGATATTTTGGGTAGGTAATCCTGGGATCTCCTGGAGTAAAATAGGCTATATTGTTTTTCCAATTTCAGCTTTGGCCTCCAGCATTTTCAGGTTTGGACTCCCGCATAACGTTATTTTCCTGGGTGCCGCACAAACGGCTGCACCGATCGGCTGCACCGATCGGACTCGGTGATCTCGGGCAAAGACCTTTTATAAGGACATGGGTTGAATCCCTGCTTGAGAGAATGCCAACCCCCCTCCCCGCCATCACGGTCGTCTCTCCAACTCACAATCCCACGAGATATGCAGAAAGGACGACCCAAAACCAATTATCTTATTTTTGATTCGTATATAAACATCATTATAAGTAAATAATGACCTCGGCCAAAGTTCAAACGACGTGCGTTTAATCGCTACATGAGAGAATTCCACATAGCTATTTGGGCGGTGTATACGCTAACAGATTGCTGTCTCCATCGATCTTGCCAAGGCCGTAACAACTATCGGCTCAAAATCCTTTTAACTGTTGACTTGGTAGTTTTTACAATGAAGGAAACATTAACAATGTTGTTAAAAGTTTATTTTGTGATTAATTTGTGCTTGGAGTTATGTTGTTTGGAATGAAAAAAGAGATATCGAGTTCAAGTAAATGACGACATGCCGTGATGGTTTCTACTTTCTAAACGTGAACTTCGCGGACCCACGATCAATGTTTCTATACGTGAACCTACCCGTTTGTTTGCGAACCGGTACGATTTTCATGGAAGTCCTTCACAAACTTGCTGTCCATATCTGACGTGCGACTGAGGGTGCTACAGGAATGTGGAATTTATTGGTTTCATGCTTTAGCATTCGCCGTATCTGCATTGCCTGTTTGCTTCTGGCCTCCCACCCATGCGTTGCACGGGTATCTCACTAGTATACATAATCCAATCCCCATATCCAAATCCAGATTTTGATTATATGCTTCAATTATGTAATGATAAATCGACCGTGTTTCCCAAGGCAAGGCAAGTTTAAATAGGCCGAAACAAAATGGTGGCTTAAGGACCCAGCGAGTAGCAGCGGACTGACCAAGATGGCGGGCCGTCATGTTGGTAAAGCTTTTTGGGGTTTTTTTCTTATGAATACCTCCTTGATCACCTTCAAAAATGGTCTTATAACACATCCAATCACCCAGTTTTCATCATTGCAATCTGTTGGAGATCCAGGTGTATGCATGCAATGTTTGGGGCCGCTAGGTTTCATGGTTTTGGAGTTATGGAGGAGACAGACAAATGGACGGACGGACACTGCCTTTTATTATATATGTATATTTCTATTCATTCATTCATATATATATATATATGGGTGGAGCTTATTACTGTACATAGTATATATATAATTATATATATATATATATATATATATATATACAGTCACGTGAAAAAGTAAGTACACCCCATGTAAAGGTTTGACTTTTTCAACATATTTCAACATATAGCTATTTGATCTTCATTTCAACAATATTGATCGATAAAGGTGATATAATATAACAAATATCATGAAACATTTACATTTTGTAGTCCATTGTATAATTTAAATAAACATAAATGCAAATTTCGCATGTGGAAAAAGTAAGTACACCCTTGGCTCTAATAGGTGGTATTGCCCCCTTTGGCAGAAACAACCTCGAGTAGGTGTTTCTTATAACTGTTTACCAGTCTCTGACATCGACTGGGAGAAATTTTTCCCCACTCCTCCATGCAGAATTCTTTCAGCTGTGCGGTGTTTGAGGGGTTTCTTGCATGCACAGCTCGTTTCAAATCCTCCCCACAACAACTCAATGGGATTTAGATCCAGGCTTTGACTTGGCCATTCCAGAACCCTCCATTTCTTTCTTTTCAGCCATTCCTTGGTGGATTTACTGGTATGTTTAGGGTCATTGTCATGTTGCAAGGTCCACCTTCGGTTGAGCTTCAACTTTCCGACAAATGGTCTCACATTATCCTCAAGCACCCTCTGGTACAATGAAGAATTCATAGTGGATTCTATGATGGTGAGCTGCCCAAGCCCTGATGCAGCAAAGCTGCCCCAAACCATAATATTTCCACCACCATGCTTTACAGTTGGTATCAGGTTCTTGTGATCAAATGCTGTCTTTGGTTTTCGCCAAACATGTCTTCTGGTACTGTGGCCAAATAGCTATACCTTTGACTCATCTGTCCAGAGCACATTGTTCCAGAAGTGCTGGTGTTTGCCTAGGTGTTCATTCGCAAACTTTAGTATTGCCCTGATGTTCTTTCTGGACAGCAAAGGTTTCCTCCTGGCACACCTCCCATGTAGATCAAATTTGTGCAGCCTCTTTCTAATGGTAGACTCGTGCACTTTGACATCAACAGTGGCAAGAGCTACCTGTCGGTCCCGTGATGACATTCTGGGGTTCTTCGAGACTTCTTTCAGCATCTTGCGGTCTGCTCTCAGGCTGAACTTGCTGGGGCGGCCTGGCCTGAACAAGTTGGCAGTTGTTTGGAATCTTCTCCACTTGTAGATGATCTTCCGGACAGTCGAATGATTGATTTCAAATTGTTTGGAGGTCTCTTCAAATCCCTTCCCAGACTGGTAGGATCTATAACCTTCTTTCTGAAGGCCTCAGGGAGCTCGTTTGATCTTGGCATGGTGACGCCGCACACTTCAACAACAAAGAGCAAACCAAACTAAATGTCTGAGGTTATAAATAAGACAGGGTCCTCCAAGATCCTCTCTAACAATGTTCTAATCATTTGCACCTGATTCTAATTTTAGGTATTTGAAGTAGTGATAAATGTAGGGGTGTACTTACTTTTTCCACATGCAAAATTTGCATTTATGTTTATTTAAATTATGCAATGGACTACAAAATGTAAATGTTTCATGATATTTGTTATATTATATCACCTTTATCTATCAATATTGTTGAAATGAAGATCAAATAGCTGTATGTTGAAAAAGTCAAAACTTTACATGGGGTGTACTTACTTTTTCACGTGACTGTATGTATATGCATATATATGTGTGTGTGTGTGTGTGTGTGTGTGTGTGTGTGTGTGTGTGTGTGTGTGTGTGTGTGTGTGTGTGTGTGTGTGTGTGTGTGTGTGTGTGTGATTGGTATGATGTGGGACATGTTTTTTTTTTCTTGTCTTGTCAGGAACACTTTTACCTCTGCCACTGAATGTGGGTGGAGGTTGTGTTTTTACCTCTGTTTGGCTGTTTATCTATTTGTCTGTGAGTAGGATATCTCAAAAAGGTAGAGGCGGATTCAGATAAAACTTTGTGGACAGGTTTGGGACTTGACAAGGACGAATTGATTAAATATTGGTGAAGATCCGGATTCGAGAAATTTAAGCGATTCATCACCATTGAGAGGGCCAAAAACGATATATAACACAATATATCAAAACGTTGTGGATGGATTCAGATGAAACTTCGTGGGTGAGTTGGGTAGGTGACTAGAACAAGCTGATTAAATTTACTCGTAGTTATGGTACTGTTACGGATTCGTCACTTCCGTTGTTGTGGTTTTCATCCACTGTAAACATTTTTGATTCCATGTACTATTCTTGTTGTCGTTGGAGGGAAATAGAAATTATTATTTTCAAAAGATAAAAAGAATTAATGTTTTAAATTAACCCGGAACCGGACGACGGCGAGGAGGAGGAAGAGAAGAAGAAAAAAAAGGCGGAGCGAGTGGAGTCAGACAAGAAGCATAGTTGCTTTGCGGTCTGGAGTGAACGATGGCGAGCCAGAGTTACGAGTGAACTTTCGGGTTTCCCAGGAAAGGGATTCCTGTGACAGAGTTGTTATCGCTGTGACAGATCAACCTGCGTGTCAGGTTTTGCAGTCGATTCCGAAGAGAATCATCGTCGAGCTGTTGCGTCTCGAGTACGGGCCATCGGCCATTTTGACTCGCGCGCTTTGCGCATCGCACAAGGTTTCTTTGCTTCACTTCAGCCATTTTCACCGCATTCAGACGTATCTGGTGTGTGTGTGTGCAACGTGGCTTTTGAAGGTTAATTTGCGGTTCGCTGACTGTGAGCCGTGAACCGTCCATACCGAGGGTGTGATTTCCCAGTCGCCTGGAGGGCGCCTTTGGATTTCCCAGTCGCCTTGAGGGCGCCTTTGCGCAGCTTTGGCCGCGTGACTGTGACTGTCATCCGAACGGGATTCTGGTCTCGATTGGACATCGTTCTGACGATCGCTGGAGTGGATCGACTTTGGCTTGATGCCGGAATATGACTTTGGCTTGAAGCCGGACTCTTTGGCTTGAAGCCGGAATCTTTGGCTTGAAGCCGGGAATAGATACATTGGGAGTGTTCTGGTTTCACTCACTTGGAGCACAGTGAGTTATATACTATGAAACTGATGGTACCATCATAGGATATATATTGATTGTACTTTTGATTAATATTATTGTTGTACTGTTATTCTTGTGTGATCTTAATCCAATATTTGTTTGTTGGTAAGAATTGGTGTGGCTTCACCATTGATCTTTGACACAGAATAACACATCTTTCTGCCGTGATTCCTCTCGGGGCTCGGAGGTACACCGTGACCAGGGGGTTTGGGGAGGAGCACGTAACAGTACGGATGTAGATTTGGCCGATCATTGAGTTACAAAACGTAAACTGTTCAGCCTGGTGGAGGTATGCGCTCTACTGAGTGTCGTTGTAGTTCCTCTTTTTTTCGTTGGTAATTGTGAAGTTCACCAAAAGATTGGTTAAATCTTCCACCTTCAGTGTGAGTGCAGTAAGGATTTCTATCTTGTCTACCAACACTACTGTTTTATCAGTGTAATCCAAATCTTGCACAGGTCTCCACACTGCGTTATTTAAACTTTTTCAAGATCTAAAAGGCAATGAACAAGGGCATATTACGTACTTTGACTTTTTCTTTCTGAAATCTGTCTGAATGAAAGTCTGATCAACAGCCGATCTTCCTTTTCAAAAACCAGCCAAAACCAACTTAAAAAAAAAAAAATTAATGAAGTTGCAATCGAATAGGATCCAAGAAAAATATTATACTCTCGTGCTATAACGTTGTGCTGCCACATCATGCAACATGCCATTGCTGGTTTTCAGAAATGATCTTAATCCGGCTATCTCATGTATCAGCATTGGTTTGTGGACTTTATATAGATACCACAATATCTTTCAAAAGGAGTAGAACATTGTGTGTCCATACCCAGATCAAATTATTGATTTGGGCAAAGTTTCCTCTTTAATTGATGCCAAAGGACTATGCTCTGACTAAACAGGATTATAGACATCACTGATATCTAGACTACGAATGGCATAATTACATTGTTGATTCATTCTAAGATTATCTTCCAAACAATTCTTTGAGACAAACTAAAATAACCAACCGGGAAGACAATTTAAACTTCAACTTGCAGGCCTGTATGCATTCCTGATAAATGCCAGTTACAACGATGTTCTTGATCAATACATTGGTAAAAAAAATTATGCTTCGTAATTGCACTACAAGGGATTATTTCATTACATCATGATATGTGCAATTGCGCAAAAACAATTAAATTACTGATGAAGCATTTGCCTGTGCAATTTCTGGTCTGCGATAGACATAGTGAATTTGTTGATCTTTAATATCATAACCACATGAGGGGTACTTTCCTTTTGATTGCAGGTGGCTCTGCCTGTGCCTTCAGGCCAAGTGGGAAAATGCAATTCCCCTTGCACTGAGGATGGTGACAGAACAAGGACGCATGAAATATATTCGACCCTTGTACAGGTCAGAAATGATGCATGACCCACCATGTGTTCCATCCTCTGCTTCATTTGAAGAGTAGATTATTAACGCTCTCTGTCGCCCTTGCATCCACCATGGGGCCAGAACTTTGAGTTGAGCAAACTTAGTTGTTTAATGTAGTTTCTTTATTTTTCTTTGAAATAGCTTAACGCAATCTCAAAAAGTAGTAGGTTCTTTTATTATGCATTTTCATTTTATTTATAAATGATTTCATCCACCCATTTTGCACCGAGGACGTAAGTTTTTGCTTACCCCAAATGTTATTTTAATGAAAATGTTTAAAGATATATGACAAGAGTTTTATCATGTAATCTGAAGACAAGTGTCATGATGACATTCTCATGGCACTCATAGTCATGTCATGTGACATAGTCATGTCACTCAGTCATGACACATTAAAAAAAAATAAAGTCATTGGAGAAAGATGGTAGTTGGGTTAAGGACTGAAATTCCCCCAAAACATCCTTATTGTGTTGAAGCTTCCTCTGTTTCTCTCTTATTAGTCCCCTACCGGTGTACACCGGAGGGGACTATAGGTTTGCACGCCGTCCCTCAGTCTGTCAGTCCGTCAGTCCGTCACGCAAAGAACAGTTTTCCAGACTTTTTTTCTAAACGCTTAATGCTAATGATTTCAAACTTGGCACATGGTTTCCTCATGATAAGTTACAGTTCAAGTTCGAACTTTACGACGTTTCGATCATTTTTGACAAAGTTATGGCACTTTGAACTTTGGGAATTCTGATAATTCTGATGATCCTTAACTCAGTGCCATTTTAAGTTTTAATTTCCTTTAAAAAAGATTTTCTCTGCAATAATAGGACCGATTGAGATCAAATTTTCACCATAGGGGGGACTCGGTCTGTCGAATATTTTAATGGTAATTATGACGTCAAAGGTCACGTGGTTCGGCCGCCACGAAAACCACTTTTTCTCTGCAACGGCTGAACAGATCGAGGCCAAACTTTGCAGGCAGAATCGCATACCCATGACGAACAAAAAAGTCAGCGAGCATGACGTCATGCATCACATGGTTTCAGAGTTATGACGTTTTTAAGCATGAACCTTTAAAACCGAGCCCTTCCCTCATTTTTGATCCAATCGAGGGGAAACTTCACAGATCTGTTCAGTATGTCAGTCTACTAAAATGTCCTTTTGGAATTTGCGACAGGGCACGTGGTTTGGCAGATATCGTTAATTAAACGAAAATTTTTCTTTTTAAATGGATAACTCTTGAATCGCCAGTACCTCAGACCGTGAGTTGGTAATTATATAATTCACACAGTGCAATACGTGCAGGCCGCTCCACGGAGCAACCTTGCGGGCTTATCGACGAGGCGAGGCGTGACACACATGTGTCTCAGTATACCTCAGATCAAGTTTGAAAACCAGCATCAACCGTGCATACATTTTGCATATTCGATCATTTTTGACAAAGCTATGGCACTTTGAACTTTGGTAGGGGACATGTATTGCAGCACAATACTCAGAATGCTTGTTCACCTGCATGCTATGCTGTTCACTCAGCACACAGTACATGCAGTTTATCATAATGTTACAAGCGCTTTCTTTGTCTTTTCCATAACTGCTCCATTATGCTTGAATCTTCTGCTTGTGGAATTATTAAATGGACGAATTTCATGAAACCAAAAAGGTCACATTTACAGGATTAAACAAGTTTAATGCGTCCTGCACAAAAACTGCATCCTTTGTTTAAAGAGTACAATCGTGGATAACGTGAGCTCATTATGATGTTGATCTTTTTTAACATTAATACTCCAGTCACGGACTGTATAGTCCTCGTCAAAGCCAAGCCTTAAATGAAAGAAAAAAGAACCGAAGAAATAGAGAGGTGAAGCGAAGGAAAAATAATGTAAGTTTTTTGAGGAACTGGAAAGCCTGCCTTTTGTAAAGGGGCAAGTTATAACTGTGAGGAAATACATGAGAAGGTAAATAATTCCTGAGCTTAGTGGTGAAGGGAGATAAACAAACATCATAACGGGCACCCTTTATTTGCCAGCAGCCACACATGAATCAAGTGATGTGTAGTGACCAGTCGATTAATTTGTGGTCTAGCTAATGAGAGAGGTATACAACAGCGATGCATTTAGTATTTTCAGTTCCAGGTCTAAATGAAACGATGCTGGTCTAGGGTCCTACCACTACAGACGGTCTAGTGTTTGGGGAAATGGGGCAGACCCTGGATGCTGAATGTTACCAGATGGTCTCTCCTGCATTCTCAGCCATTTCTGACCATAAATTGACTTGTAAATCAACATTTTGCTATTTTCTAAGCATAATCTATTAATTTTTTTACCCCGAAGGTGGCCGGAGGCATTATGTTTTTGGGTTGTCCGTCCGTACATCCGTACGGGCTAAACCTCATTTTGCTCAGCAACCACATGTCCGATTGAGACTAAACTTTCAGGGTAGGAGTGACACCCATGCAGAATGTTTCTTATGATAATTTTGACGTCATGGGTCACGTGGTATGGCAGCCATCTTGGATTAAACGCAAAGAATTAAAATTTTATTTCTCGGAAACCGCTGAATGGAATTTTTTTTTAACTTGGCACATTGTCAAGTACTCCCAATGGGGAACAAAAGCATGATAATGATGACATCATAGGTGAAGTGGTATACCAGCCAAAAATGTTTTAATCGAACTCCTTATTCTAAAAATCTGAAATTGCATGCACATGATCTATGATAGTCAGGGCCCAAAGGGATATTTTGGTTCAAATTCTTCCAAAAGCATCAAATTTGGCGCAGATGTTGCCCATGCCGTACTCTTTCGATTTTTGACGGGCGCCAAGGGCGGTATGATCCGGGGACCATACCGGTCCATCCCGCCATGTCACCTAACCTATGACGTCATAATTAGGATGTGCATCCAATCACATGGCGTACTATAAGTGGTCAAAGTTCAAAATGAATCGATCGAAAAATGAAGGCAGGGATCCATTTTTAAGGTTTTCATAAAATCCAATATGGCCGCCAGGTCACATGACCTATGACGTCATATTTATGACATGTATACAATCATGTATACATGAACCCGGATCATGATCGCACAAAAATTAAACACAAGGATATGGCATACAGTTCATAAAACATCAAAATCCGTACCTTTGTAATTAGACTGATGAACTGCATATGCCTGAAAATTAGGAAATAGACATGTAAATATTTCCTCTAATTGTCAAAAATAAGGTCAGAGTTCGATTACCCAACCCAGAAACATAAAATGGTGAACCTCGCGTAAATCTTGACAAAAAACTCAAAAACCAACATGTTTGACTCAAAAATGACCTTTAAGATGACCTTGAGGGTTGACCTTGACCTCGAATCATCAAAATAACATCATAATTGGATTCCTCGACCTCGAAAACCCCTGAAAAGTGGTATCATACATGATTCCAACCTTTTTGGTTATTTAACTGATTTTCCTCTAATCCGGGTGGTGGCCATTTCGTATTTCGCCAATATGGGCCCCCCGGGGGTGGGGGGGCGGGGGCGCCCCTCTTGGCGCCCGTCAAAAATCGAAAGAGTATGGCATGGGCAACATCTGGGCCAAATTTGGTGCTTTTGGAAGAATTTGAACCAAACGGCCCCAAAATATCCCTAAGGGCTCTGACTATGACCCATTTGTACTGAAATATTACATTTATGACATCATGAGTCACATGGTTTGGCAGCCATATTGGATTTAACCTGAAACCTGAAAAAACATCTCCCAAACCACCAAATCAATTGACCCGAAACTTTACGAGTGTCATCGACTAGGCATGGCAATTAAAAGGTGATCACGAAAACATCATTGGTCACATGGTGTGGCACCCATATTGGATTGAAAGAAAATATTAAATAATTATATCTCTAAAACCGTTTACCCTATCATTGCGAAATTTTACAATTATCATCGAACACCATTGTTGCATATAGTTTGAAAATGATGATGTCGTAGGTCAGGTGGTTTGGCAGCCATCTTGGATAGAAAAACGAACCTTATCCGATCAACACGAAACTTCACAAACGTGATCCCACACCCATAAATATGCAGAGTGTACATATTTTAAGGTCATACGTCACGTGGTGTGGCAGCCATATTAATTTCAAAGCAGATATTTTAAAAAATTCCCTTCTCTGAAGCCGCTTCACCGATCGATGTGAAACCTGTCATGGCTGGTAAAAATGTGATACTTTAAAACAGCTGAAGGGATTTAAATCAAACTTGTTTATTTTAAGGACAGTGAACGAGGTCATCTACCCGTTGTGGGACAATGCGAAGGCATATTGGCGACACAGTCTTGTTGCTCTAGTTTTTAATCTAAATTTGTTTGACCAACACTTTAACAAAATATCTCGACAAATGAATAGAAAAAACAAACAAAATCGGATTTCTTAAAACAAGATGAGAACAGCACTGGGCTTTCATGCTTCCCGCTAGCATGAAAATGAAACAGTAAAAACATAATTGCATCTTCATCACAATTCACCTGGAAGAGAAAAGCCTCCATGAGGCTGACTTAAAGGTATGCTTCATCTTGTGTATCCGTCACTTGCTGGCAGTACCGGAAATTCTGGCGATTCCTGGGACATCCAGGCTGACTTGCTAAAGGCTTCTGATTGGACAAATTGATCTTTGGAACTCATCACAATGATAGTGAAAGGGCATGTCAGAGATGGGCGATTGGGAAAAGGGAAGTTGTGGATTATTGTTGACAACGTTTTGAAGGTGCTTTCAAGTAAATTATATAAATTTGGACAATTAAACTCCCTCCAGGTCTTTAAAACAGCTGTTCACCACCATATCTGATCTTCCCCCATCCAAAACCTTGATCTTTTCTACCCCCACTAATTCACCCCAGATCCACTTTTTTGAAATTCCAACTTCTTTCCTGGAAGTCCTTGCAGTGTCCACATGTTTTATACCTCTCCCACCTCCCCCCAAGCCCTCTCCCTCCCACAGATCTCCCGATGTCCCTGCTCTCAAATGTTGTGTTTGTGTCCTTCCCCCTCTCTCCCCATCTTGTCTACCGCTCCCCTCATTATATGTTTTATGTGTCGGTTTGACTTTTTGTCAAATTAATTTATTAATGTTAGCATTAATATTAATATTAATGTTTATTAATTTATTAATGTTAATTTATTAATTAATTAATGTTAGCTCTTTCACGAGCCTCGATCTTGTATACCAAAAAAAAAAAAAAATTTGGACTAATTGAAAAATTCTTCAAAATAATATTTTTTTGGTTTAAAAAAATGTTTTTCGTCAAAGTTGCCGGTCTAACTCTAACATGAAAATGTATTGGGGGTGAAAAGACAGATGGCAGGCACCAAAATAGTTCCATGATACAACCAGCCAGTTCTCGGGAGCAGAAACTGACGTAATACGTATAGAAAAGGTAAAGAGAGCCAATATTGAGGAGTAATTCAAGTAAGTCGAGTTTTGAGTTGATAAGTCGTATTTTGTCTTGCGCATATGTAGGACTAGAACCTCCCAAGATGTATGACAGTATTCTCTCCATACAAGGACAAATTAATCCTTTATATAATTGCAGCAACTGCTCAGACAAAAATTTTGACATCTGAACAGAAGTCCCAGTTACTTTGAGGCAGACTTTGCTATTTGTACAATGTGAGGTGTCCATGTTATTTTTCTATCCTCATAAATCCCTTTCCCCCTCTCCTCACCCCACCCTAATCTTCCAATGTTTCATCAAAATGTTCTCTCTACTGTTCCTTTTGCATCCCGTTATGTCCTGATCCGTTCAGTGTGCTAGCTCTTCCACGTTCCTCGACTACAAAAAAAGAAAATGCCAAATATGTTTCTGTATTGAGTGATAACCTTCAAATGTGATATTGAGTGATAACCTTGAGTAGAGCCTTCAAATGAGATGGAGAAGTCGCAAGAAGTTTTAAACTGAGATATAGGAAGAAATTGAGTTTTAGAAGCAATAAACTTAACTTGATTACATTTACCCCACTGAGAAATCATGTCCAAATTCATAGACATAGTTGTGATAAAATGAGATGTCGATCAAGCAAGAGAAGATGGAGCAGACGTAGAAAAATGCAGAGGAATGTAATGTTGAGTCATCAGCATACGAATGCAGATGGTTATTTATAGAAGAAAGTAGTTCATTGATAAAAAATACGAGGAGTGTAGGAGAAAGGATAGAATCCTGAGGGGGGCTGCACTTGGTAGGGTCGGAGAGATAGAACCATCAACATTAGATAGAATAGATAGAACGGCCAGATTGAAAGCTATGAGGGAGCGGAGTGAAGGAGAAACTCCGAAATAGGGGAGCTTGGATATCAGACCCCGATGCCACGCTCCGTCAAAATATATTGAGTTATCAAGGGCTACAACCAAGGATCCCCAAAGTCTGAGAATTTGACCAGACATTTGTAAAAACAACCACTTTCCATTACTAACCCCCCCCCCCCCCTCCACCCCCTCATTTATCCAGTGTGAACCCAATGAAGGAAAACAATTGGGTCTCTTCAGTTGCTGTATGAATGCCTAAGAATGAATGGTTTGAAGAAAATGGCTTGTCCCATAGATACTCTATGTTATAGTGAGCTATTGATTTTCAACAAATTCTCAGTTTTCAAATTACTTGTACTGTGTTGGTTTGTTTTTTTTTCTTCCACCAATCTGCAATTTCAGTTATAAAATTAAGGAATAAGAGGTATAAATGAAAAAGTAAATATAACTGAAACACCAACCCAGCCCAATTTGTCAATGTTACTCAGATTGCGCAGAGGAGAGTTCTGCTTTCTCAATATTGATGTCTCTTGATAATTTGATGTTATTCACATACGTAGTGGAATGAATATCATACAAACCTGAATATTAGAATATAGAAATTCCCACCTGAGTCTTTATTTTAAGGGGGAATTAATTAAAGGATTGATTGGAAAATGTTATCAAACCTGGAAGATTCTCCTGATCTGGAACTGAGCATATGTTTCAGGGCATATTTACATTTCAGAAATATTTTACAGTCGAATATACAAGTTAGCAGCATTTCTTTGAAATACTTTACCTTGAACAAGCTTTTTATTATTTTGTTCTCATTCAAAATTCAAGGAAAGTATCTGGTATTGAAAAATTTTTTGCTAAATGCAGAGCTTCGAGAAATTACATCTTCAGTGACCTTAAAATGATGCACCAGGTTCGAGTTGACAAATATAACTTGAATTGAGCTTTGCATAAGGATAATCAAACAAAATAATATGTATTTTTTATTACCTATGCCACCCAAGGTGGATGGAGGTTATGTTTTCACCCCTGTCTGTCCGTTTGTCTGTCCGTTTATGAACAAGATATCTCAAAAGGTTGTGGACGGATTCGGACGAACTTTGGCAGGGATGTAGCGTATGTGACAAGAACGAAATGATTAGATTTTTGTGAAGATGCGGATTCGGATCCAGCTACTCGAATTTTTAAAGTGATTCTTCACCATTAGGAGATCGGGCCAAAAACGACACGTAGCAGGATATCTCACAAAGTTGTGGACGGATTTGGACGAAACTTGGTGGACCGGTTTGGTGTCTGACGAGGACAAAATAGATTCGATTTTGGTGAAGATCTGAATATGGATTCGGATATGAGAATTATTTAATTTTTAAAGTGATTCTTCACCATTGGGAGGTGGGGCTAAAACCAACATATAGCAGGATATCTCAAAAAGTTATGGATGCATTTGGACAAAACTTGTTGGACAGGTTGTGTGTGTGACAAGGAAAAGTTGATTCAATTTTGGTGAAGATCCAGATCTGGATCAAGCTTGTAGAATTTAAGTAATTCTTCACCATTGAGAGATGGGGTGAAAAGCGATATACAACATGATATACGTATCATGTAGTATTAAAACGTTGTGGATGAGTTATGAATAAACTTGGTGGACGAGTTGGTTCGGTGACAAGAACAAGCCGATGAGATTTTGGTTAATATCCAAATCCAGATCTGGCATATCAGTGGGACTAAACATAAACTGCGGAGCCAGGCGGAGGTATGCTCTCTACCAAGTGCTGTTCTCGTATGACTTGCAATAATGGCTTCCATCATTTCCAGGAGTATCCCCAAAAAATGGGGCAATTCGATTTTCTCCATTTTCACAATTTTTGTCGTGCTCAGCATAATGTTTTTTGTTGCATTATCTTATAATGTTGATGTTCGGCATGTTTGGCAGCCAAAATTATGGATTTATTTTACCACCTAAGAGCTTCCCAAGCATGCCCTAAGTACAACCACCAGTTCTAAACCTATCTGTCAAGCTGTTTTTGAAGTGCATATAAGTTAAACAGACAAACAAAACAGTCACTTCTCAAATTTTATATGCAGTAGTACGATCGTTGGCCAATTAATTGCTGTCCCAATACCCCCCTTGGACCTTGATATATATATATATATATATATATATATATATACAGTATATATATACAGTATCAAGTAATGAACGTTTTGTATATCAAGTTTTGTATATATATTTTGTTTTGTATATATATTTTGTATATATATCAAGTTTTGTATATATATTTTGTATATATACAGTATATATAAAAACAGCATTGTCTCTCTGTGTTTGTCTGTCTGCCTTTGTTCCTTATGCATGGCCACATCTCTTAAATTACAAACTCCATGCTCGAGGTACAAATAGAACGTTGTGTGGGGGGTAACATAGGCTATGTGGCTGCTGACTCATTATGGGGTGTGGGAGGGGGGGGGGGGGGGTGGCACAAATTATTGATGTAAATGTGTTCTGTGTTTCGCCACCTGGTGGTTGCGGCAGAGGGTATTACAATTTAAATCTTTACCTGGGCAACACTGAGGTTAAAGCACTCTTTGCATGGGCTAATTTGTCCTCCTTCCCTTCCCGCTCCATCTCTTCCCAAAATGTAGGGCCTGTCAAACACACCTCCTCCCCCCCCCCCCCCCAAACCCCCTTCCGCCCCAAATATGTATATGCAGTATATCTCTCCCACTCCCCTTGCCCTTCCTTTGCCCATCTTCCCCCTTCCCCTCCCTCTCACTCTCCTCTCCTCCCTCCCCCTCCCATTGTAATAGCAAAAGACGTGACTACTAATTGGCACGTCAGCAAAGCGACGGGGACGCTCTTCTAGTCAGAAATTTCATGGATGTTCTGGACAGAAATTTCTCCATTTCATCGAGAGCACACTGGACTAACAAGCAACTGCATGGAAAGATCCCCAGAGTATCAGTCACTACTCCAGAAACGTCTCGGATTTAGTGGGCACTGCTGGACTGGAGAAGTGATCGAGACATGGCCAAGGTGGTACTTTTCTGGGAACCTTCTCATGGTCACCGCTCAAGAGGACGTCCCGCTACAACCTACATCTATACACTGGAACGCGACACCAAAATCAAAAGGCGTGTCCTCCCTGAAGCGATGGATGGCGAGAAGAGATCGAACAATGGAAAAGTTTGTCAGTAGTGTCTGATCGAGATCGACCCGATAGATATAGAGATAGTCAGAAATAACAAAATGAATCAAATGAATCAATATGTGTCGCTGCTCTGCCATGATATTCCACGGAAAAGAAGGCTTAACAAATTGTACTGGTGCTTGCTTGACATATCAAAGGTTCCTGAACTATATCATTCCATCAGGTAGGTTTTATGTGAAGGAATCATCACATTGGTTCCATCTAACAATCCACTGTATGGTTCTCTTCATTCTTGAGATAATTTGTCAGTCTTCCAGATACAGTGCCATCAGAAAGTATTCACACCCCTTGACATTTTTCACAATTTGTTGTGTTACAGCCTGAATTTAAAATGGATTAGATTGAGGTTTTTTGTCACTGATCTACACATAATGTCAAAGTGGAATTTTATTTTTAGACATCTTTACAAAATAATTATATAATTAAGAATTGTTGAATTCCATACAGTTAACTTTGAGATTGAGAGGATGATTGAAGCTAAATTGATGGAGGTGCATACTTCCTTATTCACAATTGTCTTTTTTCTGGATTTTCAGTCATTCAGGGGAGTGCGGAGGTAGCACACCTGTCTTTGAGTTGTCTAGTCTGGCTTTGATTCCCAGATGTGACTACAAACTGTCAGTCTGGTGCTTGGCAGTCAGAGCCCTGCATCGATAAGCCCGTCATCGATCGGATGGGACATCCAATCTGCTATCATTGATCGCTTATGTGTGTTTGACATTATCATGGTGTCCTAAAATGAAGAGTATGCAAGTTACCGCCGGTGTCCTGGTCAAAATTCCATATTCCTACCCTAACTCGCCATTGCACCAGAGAGGGCACCTCCTGGTCCAATTGCTCATGGAACTGCCAACTTGACTTGCCTGTGATCTTCAAGGATATGGAACAGATCATTTAAGATTAGATAAAAATGTTTTTATCAATTCCTTCCTCTGGGACACGAATCTCTGAAAGTTTATGACGAATGTTTCCCTTGACTATTTGCACTTTGCGCGTGACATTCACAGATATGAGCGAGAATAAGGTGCATCTGTCAGCACTACTCACAATTGTAAAAGAGGTGCCGAATAACCTTTTGGCAATATATTGTAGTTGTATTTGCCTCTCTTCACCTGGATGGGATATGCTTCATAACTCCATTTATTACTGCTGTTCGCTTTGGGTATTGAATCCAATTTGCCTCTGCTGTAAGACTGCGCGTGCATTGCCATAATCAGAATAATTGCTCAGGAATGTTATGCTGATTCAACCTCCCTACATAAACACATTAGTCTACGTCACAAAAACCTACTTTATTCTGCATTTCTTTGGATATTTATGCATGAAACCTTGTCGTATGTTTCCGAGGACCTTCTGCAAAGCGATGCTCACCCAAAGTGGAATTACAAGATGCAGCCAAATAGTTTGTACACAGTGTTTACCTATACTGTACCATAAACCACAGATCTTCACTTATATCAAACCTACATCTGTGCGTATCATTTTGTCTTGAAAGCTTTTATTAATCATGTCCATCAGTTAATTTGAAAGTATTGTACTGATGGAGGCTGGAGTCAGGGATGGAGGAAGATGTATCAACAATCTAAGGTATGCTGGTGATACCACTCTGTTGGCAGAAAGTAAAGAGGACTTCATGAAACTGCTGCAGACACTGGTGTTTAGTTAAACCTAAAAAAAGACTAAAATCCTGTCAACTGAGTAAATCGACGTGATCAGATTGGGAGACAATCATGTGGAAGTAGTAGAACGTTTCATTTTCAGAGGTTCTAATATTGATGTGAGTGGAGAATGTGGAGGATAAATTAATAGACGGTTGCCATTGGGGAGAACAGTGATGTCAGGATTGATAGAGATCTGGAAAGACAAAGTTGTGACAATAAAAACCAAGATGAGGTTGGTGAATGTCTGGTATTTCTGGGTGAAATGCATGGATGTGAATCGTGGACAATAAAAAAAAAGAGAGAGAGGAAGAAGATTGACAGTTTTGAAATGTGGTGTCGGAGACTAATGTTGAAGGCTCCACGCAATGCAAGAAAACAAACAAATCAGTGCTTGGAGAAATTAGGCTGCTGTGTACATTTGAAGCACTGATGTGAAAACAGAAACTGTGTCATACTTTGGACATCATGTGTGCAGAAAAAAAAAGTCTGCAGAAATTAACCATGCTGGGTTTTGTTGAGGGATGAAGAAGAAGAGGCAGTCCTTGTATGTGCTGAATGCATGTGGTAAAAACTATACAACGAAGCTGTCTCTGCCAGAGCTTGGGAAGCAATGCAGGATAGGGATGTTTGGAGAAATCTGATCATGAATGTCACCAGAAGTTGGATACGACTTGACAGAACTGGATAACCGATATCGTAAAATTATGGAGTTGAGTAAAATTCAGCCTTCTTCAGTATATACATTAGTGTGAAGAAGGCACCATCAGCAAGAAAATCTAACAATGCATGATGTACAGTGATGGTGTCTTTCATCATCCCACAACAGCCAAATGGGTTGCTGACTTTCAAAGTGTGATCATGCGTTCCTTGAAAAATGGCTACTAGTCCAGTTTGATCCCTCACTGCCATTACTCTGGAAACATTTGCCGAGGTCGAGGCATTGTTTATTAAGAATTGTTGAATGTAGGTGGATTTCGATTGATATGTCTCACGTTAGGATTTTAACTATTATTCATGATCTTTTCAGTGTGTCCAATGAGACAGTCCCAGTCCTCAGAAATCTCAGCACTCAGGATTGCCACATATGGGTTGAATCAAATAGTGACGTTTTGAGTCTATAATTCTGATCCAGCAGAGGTTAGCTTTTGTCTAGTAACTGTACGGTGCATTCAGAAAGTATTCAGACCCCTTCACTTTTTTCACGTTTTGTTATGTTGCAGCCTTATGCTGAAATCGTTTAAATTCATTTTTTCCCTCATCAATCTACACTCAATACCCCATAATGACAAAGAGAAAACAGGATTTTAGAAAGTTTTGCAAGTTTATTAAAAAGAAAAAACTGAAATATCACATTTACATAAGTATTCAGACCCTTTGATATGATACTTGAAATTTAGCTCAGGCGCCTCCCATTTCTCTTGATCATCTTTGAGATGTTTCTACACCTTGATTGGAGTCCACCTGTGGTAAATTCAATTGATTGGACATGATTTGGAAAGGCACACACCGGTCTATATAAGGTCTCACAGCTGACGATGCATATCAGAGCAAAAACCAAGCCATGAGGTCGAAGGAACTACCTGCAGAGCTCAGAGACAGGATTGTGTCGAGGCACAGATCTGGGGAAGCCTACAAAAAAATTTCTGCTGCATTGAAGTTTCCCAAGAGCACAGTGGCCTCCATAATTCTTAAATGGAAGAAGTATGGAACAACCAGGACTCTTCCTAAAGCTGGCCGCCTGGCCAAACTGAGCAATCGGGGGAGAAGGGCCTTGGCAATCGAGGTGACCAAGAACCCGATGGTCACTCTGGCTGAGCTCCAGAGATCCTGTGTGGAGATGGGAGAAACTTCCAGAAGGACAACCATCCCTGCAGCACTCCACCGATCTGGGCTCTTTGGCAGAGTGGTCAGACGGAAGCCTCTCCTCAGTGAAAGACACGTGAAAGCCCGCTTGGAGTTTGCAAAAAAACACCTAAAGGACTGTCAGACTGTGAGAAACAAGATTCTGTGGGATTTCATGTATCTTTCACTGACTATGCTAAAGGATTGGGATTGGATGGTGGGCATTAGATGTGCAGTCACAATTATGTTGCAATATTTCATGGAATATTTTGCAAGAATAATATTTTTAGTTGTTCCTGTGACTAAGTATCCATGTTGTGCCTCGAGATTGAAAAAAATGTTTTATTTAATGTGCAATTGTTACTATCAGCTGGGTGTGATTGGCATCAGCTTAACATATGCTACCTGCATGGGGCAGCTGCTCAAGAAGGATGCTGATTGTCCTCACCTTTACTTTTCCATTGTTCTTGCCACACCAGGAGTTTGTACAGCTTTGAGAAGGCAAGAGCCGAAGCTATCGCCACATTCAGGCGCTCCAGTTCCACCATGCACCCGATTACCGTGCAGATGGTCACCAAAGATCTTCATCTGGTTGCCTCGGACTAAGCAGCTCGGCTGTCATGGTTCTTCAATCATGATGCACCAAGATATCAGTACTTCTCTGTTAATCATGGGCTTCTTTTGCACTCTTATAATTATTTGATGGTGCCTTGCTGTCACTCTTATCTTCTTGCGGTGATTGGCTAATTGTGTTCATCTTTTCAGAATGAAGAGGTGCTGTGTTTTATTGATGACCTCGGTAAGATATGATTATTCCCAAATTGATTCCAATAAAGTACAAGTCTCATCCAATGCTGTTATATCGACTTTGCAAATGATAGTTCGATCATTTAATGCATCATGGAAACTTTCCCCAAATTGTAATTCATTCAATGTGATTTATTGTGCCCCAACGATTTTTTTGTTGGTGATTTACAAATGCAGGATTATTTGGCTCCATCGCTACAACTTCCATGTTGTTTTCCGAAAGAAACATGGTGGCATTACACAAACACAGGGCTTCCAGCATGGAAACTCCTCGCTCTTCCTGATGCTTCAGCCTTGTTTGGGCATTGCCTTGCAATCCGAAAATGTAATGTGCAAACCAAATTCTAATCACAATTAAGACTAGCAGGTTAATTCACCCACTGTAAACCTATACCATACTCTATTTACAGAGTGGTGGTACTGCTGAAGCAGTTTCCTGGCAAGGGTTATACTGGGTGCCTTGCCATTGCCATCCAAGCATTGTTTGTTCATGTTCTATCCTTTTAATGCTGAGAGTCGGGCAAAGGAAGCAGCACATTTAAACTCCCTCACTCTCTTCAATCCCTCTTCTTCGTCCAGGTCTTTAAAACAGCTGTTCACCACCATCTCTTATCTTCCCCCATCCAAAACCTTGATCTTTTCTACCCCCGTTAATTCACCCCAGATCCACTTTTTTTAGATGCCAACTTCTTTCCTGGAAGTCCTCGCAGTGTCCATGTGTTTTATACCTCTCCCACCTCCTCCCCCCCACCCCGCCTTCCCATGCCTCCTTCCCCCAAGCCCTCTCCCTCCCACAGATCTCCCGATGTCCCTGCTCTCTACTGTTGTACTTGTGTGCTTCCCTCTCTCTCCCATCTTGTCTCCCGCTGCCTTTATTATATGTTTTTTGTGTCCGTTTTTTTTCCTGGTGATTAACGTTAGCTCTTACATGAGCCTCGGTCTTGTATACAAAAAAAAAAAAAAAAGGCACATGCCATTTTTCACGTCTTTGGTATAACTCAGCCGGGTTTCAAACCACCGGCTTCCCAGACTCAGAGCAGATGCTCCAACCGTTACACTACCGAGTCTGCTTCTCCCATCTCAAGGACGGGTTTATGTTGTCTCATCTCACCGACTTTTATGTTGTCTGTTGTGTATTTTGTTTCGACTTGTTATACCTCCTCCCACCAGGTGGCACTATATGATACACACGTGCATGGAGAGAATTGTGGTAACTCCCAAACCCTGAGGGCTTTGATGAACTTTACTGTGTAAAACCAACACCTCGAGAAAAAACACCATTTTTCATCTCATTCCATCCAGCAGTTCAGGAGTGCATCGAAGTGAAACACACAGACACTTCTCAAATTGTACATACTATGATTTCATTGTGTCCTGTTGCACTTCTGAAGCATGTTGCAAAAAACTGGTCTCTTTTGTTGAAATGTACCATTAAATCAGTCTCAGGAATGTACCATTAAATACTGTAACAATGGTGTCTCAACTACTGATTTTTCGATATTTTGGTCTCAACCTGTTTTTCAGCCCTAACAACTTAAGATGAAAGAGCACCTCTGACGTGACCTCAACCACACCCTCATTACAACATTTCGGTGGTTGGTTTATTTTTTATCTGTGAGCGGTAGAAAATATTTTTGCCTTTATCGCTTCGGTTACTAATATTATTTGTGCTGTCATTCCAATGTATGTTGAGGTTAAGAGCCATTGATTGATCTTACGTTTGACGTAAGTTAAGGGTCATCTATATACTACATACTAGTAGGGTTTGGGGGCATGGTTCCAGACTAAGCAGACAGTGGGGTACATCATACTTGCAAACATAATAAGTACAAGCCTTATAATTTTGGATTTGATGAAATGGATTGTGATTGCATTCTGCAAACAGCTACTGTATCTACAATACCTAAAATAATAAATCAAGAATAAACTCTTGGTTTAACAGTTTACAGGTATGGTTGTTTTTTAAGGTAAATAGGTCAAAAGGTATTACCTAAAACTATTAACACACCACTGCGTTGCTAGGCAACGCTAAGAGAGGAACTTATGATTCTATGTTGAAGACAAACGTTAATTGGTGGGTGGATCTGGAACTTGTAAAATGAAGTCGGAACAAACAGAGATTGTGATTTTCTTGTATTTGTTCCTTACCGAGCAAATTTGAGTTATCACCCATGTTAAGTTGGCAACTTTCCTTTTTGTTACTTTGATTTGATTTCCATTAGTAACAATTGTACAATAGGCTGCTGGAGAGATAGCGGCTCCCTGTCTGATCTTAGTTAAAATCCTGATCGACGATAAACACTGTTCCTTGGATAAATTCCCCATTGGAAGCTGACTGTTCCAAGGGGGCAGATCCAAATCTCGCCCAGCTGAGTGTCTCCGTCCATTTTCCTCAGCAGCATCCCTCGGTGGTATGTTTTACTACCATGACAATGCAAAAATGCAGGGAACAATGAAATGATTTTCTTTTGATAATTTTGGCAATCTCATCTGTGTTTCGACGATTTTCAAAGGTAGGGACCTGTGTCTGCATTCAACTTGTCGGAGCAAAGTGATATTTCTTTAGATCCGGATTTTCCAGCAATGTAGATCATGAATACAGGGAAATATCCATTGACTCAAATATGTTCTGAATGTATGTTATAACCAGGGTACCTGATACAGAGGTCAGACTGTATATGTCAACATGCAATGCTTTAAGATATCCACTGTAACACTTGTACACCGTCTGTAAACGATAAACGACTTTACCACTTTTACCACGATAAACGACCACTGTACATCGTCCGTAAACCACACAAATCCAGACACTTCTCGAATCATACCGCCATAAAGCCAAGAAGCACCGACGAGCAATCGTGCCGTTCAAGATCATGTGACGTGCCATTGACTTCAGTCAGGTGACCATCTATGAATGGGAGTGAGGCTCCATGGGCCGTTTTTCCTTTCCAGATATTTTTGTGTGTGTCAGTGAGTGATTGAGTGGTTAGATTGTTCGAAAGAGCTTTATAAAGTCCTTGTGCAAATTTGAACTTTTATAACTTTTGATATGGACATGACAGAAACAAACTTGTACATAAGTTATAAAAGTTCAAATTTGCACAAGGACTTTATGGACACCCTGTACATTGGATGTGAAACATTTCTTCAACACACTGGGTATTCTTTCCTGGTCATTAACACATTTTGACATGTGTGTGCATAAGGAAAAGCTGCAGTTTAATTTTTTATAAATTTGGGAATTTTTGGTGTCAGCTCTGTTATTCCAGCTGCCGCTTCTATATTATTTTCGTTTCAATGCAAATTGTAGTGGGATTTTTGGCATTTGCAGTATTTTTGGCATTTGCAGTGTTTTTGGCATTTGCAGTATTTTTGGCATTTGCAGTATTTTTGGCATTTGCAGTATTTTTGGCATTGGCAGTATTTTTGGCATTTGTAGTATTTTTGGCATTTGCAGTATTTTTGCTATTTGAAGTATTTTTGACATTTGCAGTATTTGTGGCATTTGCAGTATTTGTGGCATTTGCAGTGTTTTTGGCATTTGCAGTATTTTTGGCATTTGCAGTATATTTGGCATTTGCAGTATTTTTGGCATTTGCAGTATATTTGGCATTTGCAGTGTTTTTGATATTTGCAGTATTTTTGACATTTGCAGTATTTTTGACATTTGCAGTATTTTTGCTATTTGAAGTATTTTGACCTTTTTTTCTTTCTTTTTGTATACAGAGTCGAGGCTCGTGAAAGAGCTAACATTTATCAAACAAACAAGCAAACAAAGTATATAAAAAGGGGAGCGGTCGACAAGATGGGGAGAGAAGGGGAGGAAGCACACAAACACAACATTTGAGGGCAGGGACATCGGGAGATGTGTGGGAGGCAGAGGGCCTGGGGGGAGGCAGGATAGGTATAAAACGCAAGGACACCAAGGACTTCCAGGAAAGAAGACAAAGGTCACCTCAAAAAAGTGGATTTGGGGTGAAATTAGCGGGGGTAGAAAAGACCAAGGTTTTGGATTGGGGAAGATAAGAGATGGTGGTGAACAGCCGTTTTAAAGACCTGGAGGGAGGAGTGGGATTGAAGAGAGTGAGGGAGTTTGTTCCAGAGGCGGGAGAAAAGAGGAATGAAGGAGTGAAGGTGAGCAGAGAGTCTTGATTTTGGCAGTTTAACCATAAGAGGGTTGCAGGCAGATCTTGTGCGACCTGTAGGAATATTTGGGGGACAGAGCCCAGAGAGAGCTGGGGGAGCAAGGCCGGAGAGGAGTCGGAAGAAGACGGAAAGACCACCAACCTGCCTGCGGTGAGTGAGTGAAAGGCCCTCGGAGATAGCGTCATCGCGGGAGATTCCAATTGGCAGTATTTTGGCATTGGCAGTATTTTTGGCATTTGTAGTATTTTTGGCATTTGCAGTATTTTTGCTTTTGCAGACAGCTTTTTGCTTTTGCAGTATTTTGCAGACATTTGCAGTATTTGTGGCATTTGCAGTATATTTGGCATTTGCAGTATATTTGGCATTTGCAGTATATTTGGCATTCGCAGTATATTTGGGATTTGCAGTATATTTGGCATTTGCAGTATTTTTGGCATTTGCAGTATTTTTGGCATTTGCAGTATTTTTGGTATTTGCAATATTTTTGGCATTTGTAGTATTTGCAGTATTTTTGGCATTTGCAGTATTTTTGGCATTTGCAGTATCTGTGCTTTGTGGAGTTATTTCACGTACTGTATTAGCATCCGGTAACCTCGGGTGATGGAGGAAGGGGAATGTTGACATCAATATGTCTCTTTAAAAAAAAGTTTGAGATCGTATTGCGTGAAGACGTCATTAGCATCATATTTAACTTGCAGTGCTGACACCGTTATGGAACCGAGTGTTGTCGGTGCTCGTGGTTTGAAGACTGTTCCTCTTTTAGTGCACCCCACATTCTATCATCATCTTTCCCAAAGGCCATTTGTGGTCTGGCCTTCTGGTGCCCATATTTGATTTGTCCACCGACCTGGGCCAACCTGTTGTGCATGACTATTGAGGTGTTGTGAAATCCATCTGTTATTCGAGAATGTTTTTGTTTTTCACCGGCTTTGTGCGGAATTGTTGTTGTGTTTGCGAGTGTTGTGGCCGGTGCATATCTGTTGTCCCGCAATGCTTTCCATCAATATTTGGCCAGAACTCCACTCGCACTAGGAGTCTGTACACATGGCCCAAGCGTTCCAACGCTTTTGGCTTCAATGCTGTACAAAACATGTTTGTCTGCGTAGCACCCTGCCCCTCCCACGAACTGGCCGTCAATAATTTACTACTCAACTCATCCCACCGCTCCGTTGGACCATGTGGATAATATTAATACAGTACTTTCAGATGCCTTGGCATCCCTACACACTGCAGAGAGTACAGCACTTTCAAGGGGTTGGGGAAAGGGGGTGGCGGTTTTATTTTTTGTATCCATAATACTCGATGCTTGTGGAATTAGAGCTAGTGTACTGAATGGATCAGGTCATAACAGAGAAGGTGGACAAGATGGACACAGAACAGGGGCAACATCCCTGGCGCTCACCTGGTAGAATAAACAGTACTCTGCATTGACTCGAGGTATTTTAAACCAATTTCAATGGTTGCTAGAAGAGAGCGCAGCATGTAGAATCATACTAACATAATCATAAGACTTTAAACAAACAAAGAAAAACACCGATTTTGGGGGGCAATCCCCCCCCCCCCCCCCCCACTCCCCATATACCTCCTCAGACCCAAACTTTTCTAATGCCTTGAACAAACTTTGGTACAGCATGGGTGGTGAAGGTTGTGGTCAAGTTTCATCGAAATTATGTGTAGTTTCAGAGAAGGAAGCAAATACCAATTTTGGGGGGTCAAACCTGGATCCACTTTGACCCCTGGTAAACCCCCTTAGACCCCGATCTTTTTAATTCCGTGAAAAAACTTTAGTCACAACACAACAAATGTAATTTGTGCCAAGTTTGGTGACAATCCCTTCAGCGGTTTCGGAGAAGAAGTTGCCAGGGTTGACGGATGGACTGACGACGCGTCATCGCACAAGCTCACCTGAACTTCGTCCCAGGTGAGCTAAAAACGACGCAAAACATGCATAGGGTGGCCAAGATGGATACAGAAGGAAGCTCCAAGGAGGGGAAATTGGAAGGAGGGATTTGGGAGGGGTTAACGAGAGTAGAAAAGATCATGGTTTTGGATTGGTGATTATCTGAGATGGTGGTGACCACCTGTCTTGAAGACCTCAAAGGGAAGAATGACATTGAAGAGAATGTGAAAGTTTGTGCCACAGGGGGAAAAAAAGAGGAACGAATGAGTGGAAGTAAGCAGTGATTTTGGATTTAGGTAGTTTCACCAGAAGGGGGTTGACGGTGGACCACATGTGAGCCCTGCAGCAACCTGGGGCGACAAAGCACGGAAAGAGCAGAGGGTGCAAGACCAGAAAGCAAGCAGTAGAAGACAGAGAGACCACCGACCAGTCTGAAATGGCAAAGTGATAGGCCCATTGACTCAGCTTCATCTCAGGAGATACCAATAATATTAAAGGCCTCGGTTTCCACCATAATCAAAAAGCAAGTGCGGTGGTAATAAAAAATATATATCAAAAAGAACCTCCAAGATTGTGCACTTCTTGAAATTAGTTATGACAAAATGGGTTAGAAGTCTTCATGAGAAAAAATGAGGGGAAGGAAGTAAAGCAGGGAGGGCAGTTGATGAGTTGTTGGCATATTGAAAGAATGCAGGGCATTCCAAGGTTGCTCAATTGTGTTTGTAATAATATGTAAATAGACTATGTGAAAAGTACCGAATAATCTTGTATAATTTGCAGTACTGCATTTGAAAGTACAACAGGAGAAAAGAAAGGATTCGTATGAAAATATTTATTTCACATCCCCAGGAGAAGTTCAATCTACTCATTTTAAATAAGTATATATTCACAATGCAACACGTCACATCAATGATGATGCTTCATATACCTTGTAGCCCTTCAAGTCAGCTGGACATTGCCAAAGGCTCATCTCTTTACAGACATTAAAAAATAACTATGAGCATCCTTGGTTTACATCTCAGCTACGGTCAAGGATACTTCAATAAATCTTTTTGACAACGTAAAAACGTACATTATATGTCGGAAAGCAAAGGGATTTACTCCGTGAAAAAGATGTCCAACTTTCAATAATTGCTCCCGTGTAGATTAAAGTGGCGGATTTCACCCAGCTTGTCCTTCACCAACCAAAGGTGTCATTTATCTTTGCTGGGCCAGACTGGACTGAGCCTCCAAAAGTAGGTCCACACTGGACTGAAGACCTGAAGATCCTCTGGATTCTGGCAGTCAGTGAGGCCACTATACACTTGCCAATCGGGCGGTCGAGCGGCCTGTACGTGCAAGGCGGTGTACCTTGATGTGCTTGGACAGGTGGTCACTGCGAGCAAACTTCTTGATGCAGACAGGACATCCGTATGGCTTTAGACCTGAGTGTGAACGTCGGTGCCTGGACAGCTCATCGGAGCGAGAAAACCTGTCGGGAAAAGGAACGGTCATCCTATGTTAGCACTTGGTTGACCCGTAAAGGTGTGGGAAGCCACACCATCAATCACTGCAATGTCTTTGAAAATACCACCTTTTTCACTACGCTCAACTCAAATCACATGACTGGCCACGACTTCCGCTTGTGACGAGCCAGGAGACAGAGCCGGAGATCCCAATTGCTTTCTGCATTCCCAGAGTGTTCTTTTCCATTGTGCATTCATTCCGCTACTACTTTATACCCGTTTTCCTCTTTATACGACAGTTTAAACTATTCTCATTTTGCAAATGATTTTGTTCTTTGAATTGACTGATATAGTTATGATAACTCGTCGTTTCCTTTCACAATATTGTACAAACTACAGCATCATCACAATTCCCAGGCATGACTTTTCTATTTCTGAGGAGCAAAATCAATTTGGTATTGTGACATCACAGCAGGATTGTGGGGTGCAGTAGCAATAGGAAAAGGGCACAGTTGCCTCAAAAAACCTTTATGGCTTACCTCCAGGTGCAACCGGGCCAGGTGCATACGAAAGGTTTTTCCCCGGTGTGCCTCCGCATGTGAGCCTTCAGGTGGCTGCTCTTTGTGTACGTTTTGTCACACCCAGGATGTTGGCACTTGTGTAGTTTCAAAGGTTCTACACTGCTCACGGTGGCACCAATGCCTCCGGCACCACGCAATCCGGCCAAGACCATTCCCGAGTTTCCTGTGACTCCATCTCGATGAGGCCCATAACCGATGGGCCAAGCCTTCGCCGCGATTGGCACAGGAGCAATTTTGACATACTGTCGAGATCCCATTCCTGGAGTTGCACCTGCACAACCGTTGTGAGGAACCAAAGCAAAGGTCTGACCCTGAATATTTACTAGAAGCTGGGATACCTTGATGTTAGTAGTAGCAGAGTTACCTATGTCCTGGGAAATGGGCAACGTGACTCCAGAAGCTCCTTCAGTTTGTATTTGGATTTGCTGAAGCTGAAGAACGACAGGCAAACCTGTTGATGCCACAGCTGGTGTGGACAAGCTGATTGGATTCTCATTATGGCCGCCATCATCTTGGTCACAATTTTCCATCAGCTGTCCAGACATTGTTTCTATTGCAACTGTTGGTTCTACAGGTGCAGAGTTTTCTTGTTTGGGAGACTGTAACCAATGAAAATGTTCTTTTCCTTTATTTTCTTCCACCACAACATCCTCTTTCATCATCACACCCACTGATGCTTTTGACAGGAGTGGTTGCATGTGTTCCTCTAAAAACTCCTCGATTTCATCCAGCGTGGGCCGGAATGTTTCATTGTGGTCCTTGGAGAAATCGGGCCCGTCGGGTTGGGTGTGGAAGTCAAAGGTTTGGCCTTCCCATCTTCTTATTTCAGACTGGGCCATGAGGTAATCCATTATCTCATTGCTGTTGCCGCTGCTGTAACTGTTGCCGTTCCTGTTCTCCGTCGTGCCAGGTCCCATTAACCACCACACACTACCTGGGCTGGAACAGCTGGAGCAAGAGCTCAACCCATCGCTGTCATCCTCGGACCTTGCAGTCGGCGACAGCGGAAGAGCCATATCGTAGTACGGAGTGGTACTTTCCAAATGGAAGCGCTCAAAGTTCTCGTGTGGCAACACCGCAGCCATCTTTCTTAGTCCCAAGTGCCTTGGTGTTCCTGAATCCTGTTGGGGAAATTGGGAGGAAATGCAATGTATGGGTTAATGTGTGTAGCATGGTCTTGGCATGGTCTTTACTTTGGTGGTTTCCTTGGAATGCCAACTTCGTGTTCCAGGTGAATGCTCTGCACAGCAAGGAGTCCTCAACTCCTCGGTGTAGAGCAATGGAACATCAAACCATTAACTGCAAGAAGATTTCAAAGCTGGAAATGTTCAACAAGTTGAGGGTTCGAGGTTCAACAAGTAGACGACAACAACGGTTGAGATATCCTGAGATATCCAGTTTTACCTTCGTTTTAAACAGTTGGAGGACTTCCCAGAGCTTGATTCACATAGACTGATAACTTTGTACAGGCTGGACCTTGAAGCTGCCACCAAGGGCAACATTACGCAAACCGACCCCGGTGCCAATGGCTATTCCATGCCGCATTCGAGGACTTAGTTATCCAATTGCGATTGTTAAGACTCTCCATTGTGACGTTGGCATTTTGAATATAACTTTTGGCAGTGTGAAACACACCTTTTGGCAGTGTCAAACACACCTTTTGGCAGTGTCAAACACACCTTTTGGCAGTGTCAAACACACCTTTTGACAGTGTCAAACACACCTTTGGCAGTGTCAAACACACCTTTTGGCAGTGTCAAACATACCTTTGGGCAGTGTCAAACACACCTTTTGGCAGTATCAAACACACCTTTTGGCAGTGTCAAATACACCTTTTGGCAGTGTCAAACACGTACCTTTTGGCAGTGTCAAACATACCTTTGGGCAGTGTCAAACACCTTTTGGCAGTGTCAAGCACCTTTTGGCAGTGTCAAACACACCTTTTGGCAGTGTCAAGCACCTTTTGGCAGTGTCAAACACACCTTTTGGCAGTGTCAAACACACCTTTTGACAGTGTCAAACACACCTTTGGCAGTGTCAAACACACCTTTTGGCAGTGTCAAACATACCTTTTGGCAGTGTCAAACATACCTTTGGGCAGTGTCAAACACACCCTTTGGCAGTGTCAAACACACCTTTTGGCAGTATCAAACACACCTTTTGGCAGTGTAAAATACACCTTTTGGCAGTGTCAAACACGTACCTTTTGGCAGTGTCAAACATACCTTTGGGCAGTGTCAAACACCTTTTGGCAGTGTCAAGCACCTTTTGGCAGTGTCAAACACACCTTTTGGAAGTGTCAAACATGCCTTTGGCAGTGTCAAACACATCTTTTGGCAGTGTCAAACACACCTTTTGGCAGTGTCAAACACACCTTTTGGCAGTGTCAAACACACCTTTTGGCAGTGTCAAACACACCTTTTGGCAGTGTCAAACACACCTTTTGGCAGTGTCAAACACACCTTTTGGCAGTGTCAAACAGCAGTGATTTCTCCATTTGTGTTGAAAAGTAAACGGACAGGTGCCTACACCCCGTTGGAATTCTACTTTGTCCACCTGCGTGCACGCAATTGGTGAATACACATGGCAGTCTGTGCACGACACCTGAAAACGAGACTTTGACCTGCAGCTGTAAAAACTTCCAAGCGCAGTTGTTTTCGCCGTCAAGTTTAGTCGTTTAATTTGCAGCCGAATGAAGAACAATTTCTAGGCAAACTTTTTTTGTGGCGGGAGAATTGTTTTTTTTTTGTTTTTTTTAAAGAATCCTTTCTTCCTCTTCCCCTTGGTGTTTGAATTCTTGTTTACGAATAAACTTTGCGTTGGGAAGTACTTCGTGCCGTGAATTGTCAGCCGGTGTCCGATAGTAACCCGGAATGACGGTGCGTTCACCCACGTGTGGCCCCTGTCGGTGCATGGGCAAACGTCCACGAGTGGGGGAAAGCACGCGTGCTTACAGAGCAATGGAGTAGCGTACGGCGATCGATATGAGAGGAGCAAACGCTGCGTGGTTTAGGCGGAAGAAAAGAACTTTGGCAGAAGTTTCGCGCGCGACAAGAAAAAGAAGAGGAAAAAGTTTCCGAACAAGGAGAAAAAAGTGTTTCGGGCACAATTCCGCGGAACAGCAAAGACGGAAAAAGCTTCATAATGACACAAACGTGAAGAACTCGTGTGAATATACTCACTGGGACGTGGATGAGTGGGGACGCCTGAGTGAAACGAGAGATGAGGGATCGCGACCGGACAAGTTGTGTCACATTGAGATGGGCCCGCCTTGTGGGTGGGGTTAAGGCCGGGGGGCTCGATGGGGGCTCGCCCCGCGCCGCCGGTGCCATTGGTCGCCTGGAGTAGGTCGACGGAGGATGGTGGGGGCGCGGAGCGCGCGGTCGCCAATGCGGCAGCTGGAGACGGTGCCCATGGTGCTGAGGTCGGTGGGACGGACCGTGCACGAGAGGGAGGGGGCGGCAGGTGGAGCCTCGGGAAGCACGCGGTGCCGCGTGGCAAAGCGCGCTTTCCAAACATAGTTCGGAATATCTCATGATCGTCCATGGTTGTTTATTTTAATAACTGGAACGTTTTGTGTTTACCCTCCTCCAGTCCCCCTCACCTCCTGATCCTCGACCCCTCCCAAGCGATGATAAATATACCTTCAAAACCTTATGGGTGTTTCATTATAACAACCAGCAACGGTACCTGCCCTAGGGGCGGGGCTTCAATTGGGAAGCCCAAATGAAAAGGAAAAATATCAGAAATTGAAGACTTTTTTATTTTAATCGATTCATATAAACATCCGTTAAATCATATCACACGCAAATCATCAAAATCTAAACTATTTGTAGAATTTCAATAAAAGCCACATCACTGTTCATATCGGTAAATATTATTCCATCGTGTTTTCAAAAACTGGAAAATTGGAAATTGGAAAAATAACAATATCGCCTATTTTACTCCAGTGGTCCCAGGATTACCCACCCAAAATTTCATTGCGATCGGTTCAGCCTTTTTTGCGGTACCTGGGAACAGACGGACAGACATTTGGTGAATGAATAGTAAGATAAAATCAATCAAGCTAAATTTGCCTTGTGGACCAATATCCAATATGTTGCTTTGCATTTTGGAACCGCTCATTGAAACATCATCCAAATGGAAATTTCTATTACAAACCGTTGGAATGCCGAGCGAGGTTACTGGCAGGAAAATGAAAGTTTTACAAAGTTGGTTTGAATTATCTCAATAAGAAATATGAATTGACATGTTTGTCGTGCTCCCATCTGTTGGCTCACAATGTGGTGAACCAAGTTCAAGTCCCATATAACATGTGTTTGTCTATTGTCTACCACTCCACCACTATCCTTGTACTTTAATTCGTGTGAAAAGTATGTTGATGTCTCCTGTACATGTGTTTGTCCTCCATGTCATTTATGTACAAACTCCTCCAAGATCTTTGGATCATTGCATTTGGCAAAAAAACGCGTCGTACACTCACTATCACGATACCACCATTTATACATTGTCATATTACCTGATTTATCACTACCAGGATGTATACAATGTCATATTACCTGATTATCACTACCAGGATGTATACATTGTCATATTACCTGATTATCACTACCAGGATGTACACATTGTCATATTACCTGATTAATCACTACCAAGATGTGCACATTGTCATATTACCTGATTATCACTACCAGGATGTACACATTGTCATATTACCTGATTATCACTACCAGGATGTACACATTGTCATATTACCTGATTATCACTACCAAGATGTGCACATTGTCATATTACCTGATTATCACTACCAGGATGTATACAATGTCATATTACCTGATTATCACTACCAGGATGTATACATTGTCATATTACCTGATTATCACTACCAGGATGTACACATTGTCATATAACCTGATTATCACTACCAGGATGTACACATTGTCATATTACCTGATTATCACTACCAGGATGTACACATTGTCATATTACCTGATTATCACTACCAGGATGTACACATTGTCATATAACCTGATTATCACTACCAGGATGTACACATTGTCATATTACCTGATTATCACTACCAGGACCCTGGGTAGATGCCATTATAACCTTGGGTAGATGCCATTATAACCCTGCATAGATGCCATTATAACCCTGGGTAGATGCCATTATAACCCTGGGTAGATGCCATTATAACCCTGGGTAGATGCCATTATAACCCTGGGTAGATGCCATGAAACCCTGGGTAGATGCCATTATAACCCTGGGTAGATGCCATTATAACCCTGGGTAGATGCCATTATAACCCTGGGTAGATGTCATTATAACCCTGGGTAGATGTCATTATAACCCTGGGTAGATGCCATTATAACCCTGGGTAGATGCCATTGTAACCCTGGGTAGATGCCATTATAACCCTGGGTAGATGCCATTATAACCCTGGGTAGATGCCATTATAACCCTGGGTAGATGCCATTATAACCCTGGGTAGATGCCATTATAACCCTGGGTAGATGTCATTATAACCCTGGGTAGATGCCATTTTAACCCTGGGTAGATGCCATTATAACCCTGGGTAGATGCCATTATAACCCTGGGTAGATGCCATTATAACCCTGGGTAGATGCCATTATAACCCTGGGTAGATGTCATTATAACCCTGGGTAGATGCCATTATAACCCTGGGTAGATGCCATTACAACCCTGGGTACATGCCATTATAACCCTGGGTAGATGCCATTATAACCCTGGGTAGATGCCATTATAACCCTGGGTAGATGCCATTATAACCCTGGGTAGATGCCATTATAACCCTGGGTAGATGCCATTATAACCCTGGGTAGATGCCATTATAACCCTGGGTAGATGCCATTATAACCCTGGGTAGATGCCATTATAACCCAGGGTAGATGCCATTATAACCCTGGGTAGATGCCATTATAACCCTGGGTAGATGCCATTATAACCCTGGGTAGATGCCATTATAACCCTGGGTAGATGCCATTATAACCCTGGGTAGATGCCATTTTAACCCTGGGTAGATGCCATCTATACCGGCTGCTTTCCCAGACTCAGTAAAATTGTGAAGAAGTCTATTTCATGAAGAGTATATGGAGATGTCAGGTGGAAGGTAGAGTAGCAGAAGGTTCCTTCTGCAGCTTGCTCCTCATATGCTTGTGCATGGCACCTTTGGAATGCAATCACCTACTGTATACCTTGTTCTACTATTCATTTGCAATTGCTCATTGGCTTTGACACCAATACAAATTATTATTGTGGACCCGAGACATCAAAAAGCTACACAGTTTCAAATGGAGTACCTCACCACCTTTGGAGCATTCAAATTGCATGAGATGTGGCAATACATGGGAATTGTTGGTCCCAGCTTGCTGACTCGATGACAGAAGACGCCATTTGCATTTTGCTTCCTCCATCCCGAACGCTTTTAGAATCCCGTGTGGGCACGGGCAACTCGCTCGTACGTACTTATAAAGATCCAACAGGCCGATATCTTATTGGGGTGATCTTCATGTTCTCCGTTCAACAAAATGTCAGTGAGTGAGTCCTGTCTATACCCCCATTCCACTTATGCCGATCGACCCCGATCTGCACAACGGGAACGATCCTATTTGGAACGGGATCAATCGGCATGATCGTAAACGGAACGTCTTCGATCTTTGTCGATCGGGACAAAAAATAGATCGGGGCGATTTTTTAAACATGTTTAAAATTTCCATCCCGATCTGAAATAGCGGGACTGATCGTGATTACAGCGTGAATGGAACGTAGTCCATCGGAATGATCGTAGTTAGAACGGCTTGATCGTAGTTAGAACGGCTTGATCGTGATTACAGCGTCGTTGCAGCGGGAGGATTATCTTGTGCCGTTTCGACGACGATCGTTACCTATCCGTCCCGCTCCCATGCCGATCAAAGCCGCTGTATATAAATCGGTCCGGATTGCATCGGCCTCACCCGATCAAGTATTTCGACACGACAATTTTTGTCAACGTTGTTAAGTGGAATTGATAACTGCATGAGCCAAATGGCATTGCCCAATAACCCCATGGTCTAAAATTAAAAGCGGTACAAGTTAAACAAATATTATTAATGATCAATTTTACCGCTTTTAATTTCATGACCTTTTAATTAAGTGAATGCAAACTTTGATCCCCTCTACCCAGCAAAAACTTGTCAAATTTTTAGCTTTTATTTTGAAGACCTTTCATTTTGCAATGCATTTTCATCCCCTCAACCCAGCAATAATAACTTCTCCCTTTCCAACCAACACAAGGCAAACATTGAATATCAAGTTTCATAATGTTTATTGTCACATGAATATCAATACAAATCATTATCAATGCAATACATAACAATACAACAATGTCCTCCAAAATGTCTTTCAACTCCTTCCCATAGTGTCTCTAATGATGTCTCACCATCCTCTCCTGCCATGGAACTGCACCAGCAGGGCTGTTAAAATAGAGTCTCAGTGCCTCCATCTGACGCTTGGCCTCTACACTGTCCCTGTTACCTCGAACTGCCTGCTCCACCTCTAACATGTTGGCTTGATCTCTCCATTCACCAGGGATGATGTTGTGTCGATAATCCTCCTGGTCCACCTCGGCATGCTGAATACTTGGGAACCGGATGCGGAGCATGTTGTGCAGACAGATAGCAGTTTCGACCAGGTCACGCACCACCTCAGGATAATGTTGTAGTGTCTTGAGCAAGCATTGCCAACGGTTTGCCAAGATGCCAAAGGCGTTCTCCACCACTCGTCGACCCCTTGAGATGCGGTAGTTGTAGACGAGTTGTTCAGGAGAGAGTCCACGTCTGGCATAGGGTTTCATCAAGTAGGTGCGGAGAGCAAAGGCATCATCTCCAAGGATGAAGAATGGCATCTCTTCATCATCGTTCCGCATGGCCAGGGGGTCGGGGAATCCAATGGTTTCATTCTCTATGCACTCTTTGAGCTCCGAAGCATTGAAAATCTGAGCATCTGACATGTGTCCCATTCCACCAACATCCACCCACAAGAACTTATAGTCGGCGTCCACCAGTGCCATCAACACGATCGAGAAGAAGCCCTTGTAGTTGTGGCAGAGGCTGCCTGAGTTGGGTGCGCATCTGAGGGCGACGTGTTTGCCATCAAGAGCTCCGAGCACATGAGGGATGTTCCATTTACTTTCGAAATCATCAGCGACTTCTGTCCATTCTTCTGGGGTGGTAGGGCACTTCACCATTTCTTCTTTGAACTCTGCAACGATGGCTTGACACACCTCCGGAATGAACTTGACGATGGTGTTTCTGCTGACGCTGAGGTCGTAGGAGAGAGTTGGGTAGAGGTCTCCTGTAGCCAGATGCCTCAGGGTGATGGCGAGCTTCATTCCAGGTTGTAGGGCCTTTCTCAGCCTGGTATCTTCTTTCTCAATCCTCGGGGTGATTCTGTGGAGGATTTCATCAAAGAGAGCAGGTGGCATCCTCACAAAGTTCTGGAAAGAGTTGATGTCCTCCAGCCTCAGTTCATTCATCAAGCGGTCGTAGTGCCCAAACTGCAATCTTCTTTCTTCTGTCAACCATGGCCGGACCCAGAACTGAGGGGCTTTTTTTTCTTCTTTTTTTTTGTATACAAGATCGAGGCTCGTGAAAGAGCTAACATTAATCACACAGAAAGACAAACCGACACATAAAACATATAACATGGGGAGCGGTAGACAAGATGGGGCGAGAGGGGGAGGAACACAAACACAACATCTGAGAGCAGGGACATCGAGAGATCTGTGGGAGGGAGAGGGCTTTGGGGGAGGAGGCATGGAAAGGGGGGGGGGGTGGGAGAGGTATAAAACATATGGACACTGCCGGGACTTCCAGGAAAGAAGTTGGAATTTCAAACAAGGTGGATCTGGGGTGAATTCGTGGGGGTAGAAAAGATCAAGGTTTTGGATGGGGAAAGATAAGAGATTGTAGTGAACAGCTGTTTTAAAGACCTGGAGGGAGGAGTGGGATTGAAGGGAGTGTGGCAGTTTGTTCCAGAGGCGGGAGAAAAGAGGAATGAAAGAGTGAAGGTGAGCAGCGAGCCGAGATTTCGGCAGTTTAACCATCAGAGGGTTGCTGGCAGATCTTGTGCGACCTGAAGGAATATTTGGGGGACAAAGCACAGAGAGAGCTGGGGGAGCAAGGCCGGAGAGGAGTCGGTAGAAGACAGAAAGACCACCTACCTGCCTGCGGTGAGTGAGTGAAAGGCCCTCGGAGATAGCTTCATCACAGGAGAGTCCAATGATTCTGAAAGCTTTGGTTTCTCTTCTTCATCTTCTCATTCTTCTTCTCACTTGAGCAGCTCTTCTTTCATTAATTGCATATTGTTGGAGAAGTAGAGCGAGCTGCAGACGGCCATTTCTCTGATGTTGAACCATGGCTGTCTTCGACGATACTGATGATCGGCAAGCAAATCGGGCCCTATTTATACGGATCGGGACCTGAAATCTGCTTTTTAGTCGGCTTAAAGACGGGAATAGAGCGTAGTTAGATCGGTTTGGTCGGGAATGACGTAGTTGAAACGGCAATAGATCGGCAGCATCGGCGTTGGATCAGTTTTAGATCGGCGGCGATCGCGAATGCAGCGTGGTTACAGCGTACGCGAGCGGGAACACAGCGGCTCTAAACGGCTTCGATCGGGTCTTCAGGGACCCGATCTACCCACGATGAGCGTGGTTACAGCGTAGTGATCGTAATCGGAGCGTACTTAGGACGTAGATACAGCGTAGATGACCAGTTTTTTCCCAAAGTGTCCCGATCGCTCCCGACCTGGAGATCGGGGCTAATCGGGGCCAATCGGCATAAGTGGAATGGGGGCATTAGGTTGGTTCTCTTAACTCTTAGATACAGGCGTCAAAAAATCCTACATAAACGCAGCCATTGGGCCTCGGAAGCCCAACGGATGTATTTGTATAATACAGTATATATATATATATATATATATATATATATATATATATATATATATATATATATATATATATATATATATATATATACACAAAGAATTAAGTTAAGCACCCCTACACAAAGAATTAAGTTAAGCACCCCCTAATCCTGTCCTGAACCTGAACCCCCTCGAGCACGTTTGGGACATGTTGGGACGACAAATTGCGAAGATGGTCCCTCCAATAGCCAATCTGGATGAATTGGAACGTGCATTACATCGGGAATGGAACAACCTGCCACAGCAACGCATACGACGGCTTACAGGGTCTATGAGACGTAGGGTTGAGTCAGTGATCCGATCACGTGGGTCCTACACACGTTATTGACGCAAAGATCGCTAGAGGTCTTCTCAGAATAATGACTGTACGTTAGAAAACATAAACGTCATCCACACTGTCCGTGATGGACCTATAGCTCCATACTTAAATTGAGGTGAAAATATGCCTAAAATTCCCAAAAAATTTCACCTTAAATTATTCAGATTAAAATATTGAAAACGGCATGATTGTTATGTTTTTATGTGACCATAATATCACTTCTCCAGAAAATATAGCAATATCATGGGTATATTACACTGTTTTGACGACAACAAACTTGTAATGTGCGAGGTTGTAAAAAAACGGGGGGGGGGGGGGGTGCTTAACTTTATTCTTTGTGTATATATATATATATATATATATATATATATATATATATATATATTTTTTTTTTTTATAGATTTTTTTCTTTCATATCCTTTTTCAACCAAGTCGATGCTCATGGATGTGTATTTGCTCAGAAAATGTAAATCATTGATCCTATTAGTTGGAAGAATCCCATACAAGTAATGAATCTTCCCCCCCCCCCCCCCAAATTTTTTTGTTCTTGGTTTTTCAACTATTTTTCTTTAAAAATTTGAGGCTCACGGAGGAGTATTTGCTCAAAAAATATGATTCACTAATCCTTTTATTTAGAATGTATATGTCCACAACTGTCAAAAATCCTACACCTGTGCAGCCATTGGGCCTCGGAGGCCCACGAATGTATTCATGTAAAGTTTTTTCATTTTCATATTTTTGTCACTGAATTATTTGTAACCAAGTTATAGGAGCATATAATGAGGCTCATATCAAGAAAATAATGATATAACATAGTAGTACAACAACATTTATGCGGGGCCTCGAAGGCCCCAGACCTGCATTCGTGTCGGATTTTCGGGTTATAAGTGAAGAATGAAGATTTTACCACGAGCCTGAATGAATTTTATTTATTTATGTCACTGAATTTTGTGTAACAACATGAAAGTCGGTGAAAATGAGGCTCATTCCAAAAAAAAATTGTACAGCATAGTTTTTGCAAAAAAAAAAACAACCTTGTGGGCCTCCAAGGCCCAATCACTTCATCCAAGGGTTAAGGTGAAGAGGTCAAGGTTTCTTTCGATTTCCCTTATATAACTGGCACACGGACCTTTGCATTGCTTTGACTCCAAGCAAAAAGGATGAGCTTGCATTGCATAGCTGTAACTTTGTATCACATTCTAAAGTTCCTGTGCTCCAAAACCCTCCCGCGTTAAATGATCCGTAGACCTAACGACTCACACCGTGCCAAATCTACACTGTGTTGCTGATGATGGGCCGATGAGAGTGATGAGAGTGAGATGATGGGCCGCGTTCAATTTATTATTTGTAAGTAACACAGCAAATGGAACTGGCTGTCTGGTCGAATGGTAAAACACTTGTTTATTTCTCTATACAAAATGCAGGTTCATGGAAGAAAGAGTGAGTTGTTGGAGAGAAGAAGGCAATGCACTGACAGTGGGACCAGCGGTTGTTTGGGTTCAAATCCCATGGCTGCTGACTCTCATCCACCTCCACCTGGCAGGCCTGGTGAGTTTGCCAAACACCACTCAACATGACTTTTTCATGCAGCGGACCAAAAGGGGTCTTTTTCAGTTTACAGCAAGGAGATTTCTTGTAAGTAGTTGATAATGTTTTCTGGTGATAAATGTGAACTAAAATTACATGTAATGCCAATCTGAACCCACTTAATGTGGGGGAGAGGGGGCGCTTGGAGCACATCGTGACTTCAGAATGTCATACAAACTCACCCTTATACAGGGTGTTTCATAAAATAAAAACGCAACCCTTTTACTATTGCATGTTTGTATGAAGCATCATTTGGAGGAAAACTGCAAGCATCAGTCAGACTGATAATTACCTCCACCACCAAAGGTGGGTCGAGGTTGTGTTTTCACTCCTGTCTATCTGTATGTTTGTCCGTTTGCCTGTGAACAAAATATCTCAAAAAGTTGCGGACGGATTCTGACGAAATTTGGCAGAGATGTAGCGTATGTGACAAGGACTAAATGATTAGACTTTGGTGACGATCCGGATGCGGATCCGGCTAGTCGAAATTTTAATGATTCTTCAATATTGGGAGATGGGGCCAAAAACGATACATAGCAGGATATCTCAAAAACGTTGTGGACGGATTTGGACGAAACTTGGTGGACCGAATGGGTGTCTGACAAGGACAAATAGATTCAATTTTGGTGATGATCTGAATATGGATTCGGATATGAGAATTATTTAATTTTAAGTGATTCTTCACCATTGAGCGATAAGGCCCAAAACGATACATAGCGGGATATCTCAAAATGTTATGGATGGATTTGGACGAAACTTGTTGGACAGGTTGTGTGGGTGTGACGAGGAAGATTCGATTCGATTTTGAAGATCTGAATATGGATTCGGATATGAGAATTATTTAATTTTTAAGTGATTCTTCACCATTGGGAGATAGGGCTAAAAACGATACATAGCAGGATATCTCAAAATGTTATGGATGGATTTGGACGAAACTTGTTGGACAGGTTGTGTGTGTGGAAGAATCGATTCAATTTTGGTGAAGATCTGGATCCGGCTAGTCAAATTTTAAAGTGATTCTTCACCATTGATTGATATGGCCAACCAGGCGGAGGTATGCTCTCTACTGAGTGCCGTCCTAGTTATGTCATGCAGACAGACAGGTTAGGGGCCTAGCAATTTTCAATCACCTCATTTCTGATCTCACCCCACATGCTGTCTCAGCTATTCGTCCCTGCAACTTCAGATCTGAGTCGACTGCAACTGGAAGATAGTTTATGAAGAGGATAAGCAACACAGGTCCCAATGATCCCCTGTGGTATTCCACTTGTGATGGCCACTCTGTGGAATAATTCTCCATTCACCACTACCCTTTGCATCCTTCTGGTCAGATATTCCTCCATCCATTGTAGAATGCATCCGTCTACTCCATATGAATGGAGCTTACACAGGATGCGCTTTTGTGGCACACTAATGAAGGCCTTTTGATAGCCCAAGTACAAGCAATCTACACTGTGCCCATAATCAAAATGCGACATCAAGATTGCTCAAGGACTTCTAGTGGTTTTGACGCACAGGTCCACCCACTCCGAAATTCATGCTGCTGTTCACTCAAGAGGTTATTCTCTTCCATGGGTTGAATCAGAGCTTTTCTGATGATCTTCTCCATGATTTTACAAACCACAGACATCACTCTAACTGGACAGTAGTTAGTGGGGTCACAAAATATGCATTGAGTGCTTCGTCCTTCTCTTAGTCACTCCTTGCATATTCCCCATCTGATGTTTGCAGGTCCGGAATACCAGCGTTAGTCTTAGTCTGGCTTTTCAAATATTTATAAAAGCTCCTGTCAATATCTTTAACCTCCTCTGCCAGTTTGTTCTCAAACTCTGATTTGATCTTTCGAACCACAGACGTAGTGTTTCTGACCTCAATGTACTCATCACGCTCCTCCAATCTTTCCTCACATCTGCAGTCTAAGTATATGTCCCAGCATCGATGTTTCTCCATCAAAGATTTGAGGGCTTTCTTATTCATCCACTGGGGCTTTCTTATCACCTTGTCTGCTTCCTCCCCTAGGAATGCAATCCTCTAGATACATTTGTACAGAATTATTTTTAAAATCCCCCATGCTTCCATGCCAGTGGTACTCATCAATTTCTCTTCACAGTCAACCTCTCAGTTTGCTTCTCATCTCTTGTCCTCGTCAGCATGATAGTAACTTCTGATCACTATTACCTCCCGTCTCGTTTGACTCTATATTCATATGAAAAGACAACGTCACTTTGTCACTTGCTAATAGGTGGACCAATGGTTACATTGCTGATCACATCTTCCTCAAGAGTAAAAACATGGTCAAAAAGGCCCAAACTATGCATTGAGAGCTTCTGCCTGACCTGATCTGAATCTAGTTGGTTAGTGCAAATGTTGATGCAGAAACAGATAGTTTACACAGTCCAGGAAGATTTGGCTACCCCTTGGATCAATTCCAGAGATGTGCTTCAGTTGCATCACCCGGTGCATGTTGCTGCGTTTGCTCATCGGCAGCTCCTTTATCACAACAAAAGCTCCACTGTATTATTCTTCCATTGCGAATGATTCAGATTTTCCTCTCCTTTCTCTCTCCCTCTCTTTCAGTTCCTTGTGATCCTCTCTTTCTGTTTTTGTCTGGTCTATAGAAATCTACACAGATTCAAGTCTGGTGTTTCTGCTTTTCTTCAGTACATCTCATGCACTGCACTGACTTGTCCCATGACAACTTTCAGTGGTCCAGCTGTGTCGGATTTTTTTTCCCCTGTCCGTGCAGTGTCCTGATCTCATGTGACTTCACATCAAGTTATTCACTCATAATTGAGTTGACCTTGTCTGTTTCATCCTTTTCCCTGAATTCTGGATTCTTGTTCTCTGATTCTGGTAGTCCAAAGAATATAAGGTTTTTCCTTTTCGCTCTTCTCCTCTTGCTCTTCCATCTTCTTTGCTATAAGCTTACCACTTTTGTCTCAGATGTATTGCTGGGTGAAACTCCTTTTATGACAGATATTTCCTTCCTGAGTTCCTCCAGTTTCCTCTCTACCTGTAATTGATTTTTAACAATCTCTGCTCTGTATTCTTTATAAGCCTGGTGTTGATTTAGCGGTTAGGGTGCGGCTTGGGATCTTAGGATCCTGGGTTCGAATCCCGGTCCATCACTGAATTAACGCCAGGTGGGTTGACTCAGCCTGTCATCCTTCCGAGGTCGGCAAGTTGAGTACCAGTTCACTGATAATTCCCTGTGTGTCGCAAGAGGCGACAAACAGGGTTGGCGGCAGGAAGGGCATCTGGCCATAAAACATTGCTTCAAAAAGGGGACCACGGTGTGCGAAAAAGGCCAACCCCTGCTCTACGGAGAAAAATGGCCTCTGAAGGTGGTTCTGCTCTGTATTCTTTATTCTCATATCTCAATCCTTTCATCTCAGTTTCGAGTTTGGCTTGTTTGGTCTGCAATGTTTACATCATGTTTCCATCAGTTGTAGCAGTAGCATGTTTCCAGATTATTCTTCTTTTTCTTCTTATTTTGTGCGGTGTGGCTCTCAGTTGTTGGTCTATGACGTGAGGTTAGCTGTTTTCAGCCAGCCTCAGGCCCTTGTGGTCAGGTGCTGCAATTCTTGCCATCAACCCTGTAGGTGATGTATGTTTGTCTTGCACAATATGATCTGCAGTCTGGTCTGGGGGAGGCCACACTCACAGTCAGGTGAGTTGGCAAGGTCCCAGGAAAACATGTTGTGATGGAATCTGCCAACACCCATTCCGATACGGTTAAGGCGACAGCATTCCTACAATCAAGAGCTTGTTTGTACAGGAGAGATGTTGTAGACGGCCACTAGGTTGTCGGTATGCCATTGCTCCATCTGCCACATGTGTTTGCTCAGGCCATCGTCTGCTGTGATATAGGTTTGAGCTACTCTAGCAAAGGGCTTGCTCCTCTTCAATCTTTGGGGGGGAAGATATTTTCTTGTTGTGCAGGAGGTGGTTGGGGTTCTGAGATGCATTGAGGCATGCTTGTCTAATGATGGCTGCTCATTTGATGCGATGGGAATGGATGCCCAAAAGGACTGGAAAATGATGAGTGGGAGTAGGGTGAGATCCACTGATGACCCTTAAGGAAAAGTCGAGGTGCACAACTACTTAGTATGGTGGTTCTTTCTCCATGTGGACACACAGTATTCTGCAGGAGCATGTACCAGGGCAAGTGTTGAGATGCGTAAGGTGGTGAAATCAGCTCTCCATTCGTGGCCAGCTAGTCTGCAGATAAGGTTAATTCAAGCAGCTGTTTTCCTTGCTACCTTCTCTGCATGTTGCCTGAAGGTCAGGAACCAGTCCATTTGTACGCCAAGATAGGTAGGAACATGCATGAAGGGAGCCCCTGTCATTTAGCGTGACTTTCTAGCTGCCTATCAGCGTTACTGTTCTGAAGGTGGAAAGCAGAGCAGACTGACTTCTGGACATTGAGACGTAGACGCCATTGGTGGTAGCAGCGGTCATGTTGCCAGCAGTAGAACTGCATGTCCTGCAATACCTGTGTAAAGCTCCAGGCTTCAAATCCATTTGTAGTATCATATTAAATTTAGGAGTTGCCGAAGGCGAGAAGAAGATGCCATTTCGTTGGGTACAAAGCTCGTTTATTGTACAGAAATCTCCAGCAACTGCTCGCGAACGGAAGTCGTAATGGCTTATATAAAACCAAAAACCCTCTTCGGAGGGCATGGCTCCAACAGCCGCGCGTGCGTCACGACCACACAACCAAAAGTCCCACAGGCCCGCGCACGTGGATTATTACCAAGGACATGCAAATAAGGTAAAGGTAACCGCCACATTACATGCGAATAAGGTAACCACTACAGTATCATATTGTCTCCGATACATTCTGGCATGTGCAGTGGAACAAAAATTTCCACAACTCGCATTCAATGGAAGCATCATCGTCCATTACTACCAAGTTACAACTTCCACAATTGTAATTGTCTTTTATTCCTTTCAGTGCTATTTCCTGTCTGTGAACATCAGCACTCACCCTCCCCTTTCTAGGACTCATCCTTGGATTTTATTTTTCTCGTTAAACTGTCATGCAACTTGATCTTCCTCACAAACATAACGTGGCACAAGTTGAACAATGCATTTGTTCATTCCTTCAATCCTCTCAATACAGTTTCTCTGACAAACCTTTGTTGCCAAAAACCCGTGGACCAGGAGAGTCCATGAGATAAGTGTAAGAGGAGCTTATACAGGGGACAAGTACATGTTGCTTACATGATCATTGTTTCTTCAGCCCACTCTGTTTCCTTGTCCTCTCTGTATTTCCTGGCATATGCTGCCTCTCAGCCTCTGTGTTCCTTACTTCTACATTTCTCCATCCTATCTTGAATGGCAACTCTACACTCTATTGCTCTGCCAACGTCAAACCTCTGTCATTCATACACATTTGTTATACATTCATATACATTAGCAGGGGAGGAGGATTTTTAAATTGGAGGTGGCCATCCCAACTTCGTATAACATTCTGATGTACACCCCAAGTACAACCACCAAGTTTCAATGCATTTCAGACACGTATGTTTCAACGCATGCCCCAATATATGATGACTGTAATTTTCATTTTACTATATCGCGCGTAGTGATACAATGCCGTCACGGTGTAGGGATACCATGTGGTCCCGGTGTAGGGACACAACGGTGATTATTTGCACTTCATACATGACATCCTCCCCTTTAAGTCCAAAATTACCAAGAGCAATACGTGCTAGATTTCAAGAATTGACATTTCAAAAGCAACATTTCCAAAACATGTGAAAATATGTGTGCAAACGATTATGAGAATAATGAAAATACGTGAAAACAGAACATGTGTCACCGTGAAAATAGAACATGTGTCACCGTGAAAAAAAAACATCTTCAAAGATTCAACCGGTCGGGTGCTTTTCTCTCACGCATTGAGCGTCGCGGTGTACCAGTGGATACAGAGTCCGAGGTGATCCCTTTGGGTCGCGGTGTGTCAGTGGATACAGAGTCCGAGGTGATTCCTTTGGTCTCCACGAAGGGTGTAACGTTCGCAGAGGTTTTCGGGGCATCCGAGCCGGCTGGAGCGGCCACGACGATCTTCGGCAGTGGCGGGTCGAACTGTTGTCCTGACTGTGACGATGCTGCAGGCTCCATCGACTCACAGTGACGGTAGGTTATGTGGTCCTGATGTCGACGAATTTCGCGGCCGTCCTGCAGGCGAATCACACAGGACAGTGGACCTGGCTTCTCGATGATGTACCCCGGTAGCCACGACGCACCTGCACCAAAATTTCGGGCAAACACTGGATCTCCAATGTTGATACATCGACTGTTGGACGTCTTATCGTGCACAAACTTTTGATTAAGCTGGCTCTGATAAACGTTTGATGATATGTCTGGTTTGAGATTGTCAAGTGTCGATCTCAAGTGTCGTTTCATCAATAACTCAGACGGAGCTGCACCGGTTGTTGATTGTGGAATGATGCAGTATTTGAACAGGATACGAGAAAGCTTTGTTTCCAGGGTTCCCTCCTGAAGTTTCTGCAAGCCGGATTTGATGATTCCCACGGATCGTTCGGCCAAGCCATTTGAAGCCTGGTGATGTGGGCTGACAAACTTATGTTTGATGCCGTTCCGACGTGTGAACTCGGCAAACTCGGAACTGGAAAAACACGAACCGTTATCACTCACGATCATCCTGGGCAGACCATGAGTGGCGAAACAGCGTCTGAGTCTTTCGATGACAATGGCTGACGTAGTACCATGCGTCACATAGGCATCAATCCATTTTGTGTGCGCGTCCGTGATGATTAGAATCATGCTGCCGTTAATAGGCCCGGCATTATCGAGATGCAGGCGATGCCACGGTTCGCTGGGCCATTCCCAGGGATGCAGTGGCGCTTTCACAGGTGTATTCCAGGTGCTCTGGCAGGGGTAACAATGTCGAACATGATGTTCGATATCAGCATCAAGATTCGGCCACCACACATAGTTTCTGGCGAGTGACTTCATCTTCACAATCCCGGGGTGACAGTCATGGATTTCATCCATGACCCTGGAACGCAGATTTTTCGGGATCACGACACGGCATCCCCAGAGTAGGCAACCATTTTCCACGCTGAGTTCGTTTTTACGTGCTTTAAAAGCCGCAAAATCTGGGTCACCCTCAGGTAGCAAATGCCATCCAAGCTGTACAGCCTGGACAGTTCTGGACAGAACGGGGTCTCGTCGAGTATGAGTGCAGATCTGGCCGGAATCGACAGCACAATCTTCCAGATGATCCATCAGTGCGATAATGGATCCTGGTGTAGGCGAATCATCAACGGATTCTGGAAGGAGTAACCGACTCAAGGCATCTGCATTTGTGATAGACGAACCGGGCTTATAACATATGGTGTAGTCATAAGCAGCGAGAAACAGGGACCAGCGGATGATCCTGGGTGGTAGTGTGTCAGATGTCACCTTAGTTGGACCAAACAGACTGATCAGCGGCTTGTGATCAGTGCGAATCGTGAAATGATGTCCAAGAAGGTACTGGCGAAATTTGCTGACGCCGAAAACGATTCCCAATCCTTCCTTGTCAAGTTGGGAGTAGTTCTTCTCTGCCGGGGACAACGTTCTGGATGCAAATGCAACCGCCGGTCTTTCCGTACCATCAGGCATCACGTGTGATAATACACTCCCCACTCCATACCGACAGGCATCGCATGTCAGCACAAGATCCTTCTCTGGATCAAAATGAATGAGAACATTGGACGATTTGAGCAGATCCTTAGAGGTCTGGAATGCTGATTGTTCAGGAGACCCCCAGCTCCAGGAGATTCCTTTCCTCAAAAGCCGATAAAGGGGGCCCAAAACGTCAGTCACATTTGGGATGTAACGACCATAGAACTGAAGCAAACCGAGGTATGACTTCAATTCGGTCACGTCTCGTGGAGCAGGAGCATCCTTGATAGCTCGGACTTTCTCATCTGTCGGGTGTAGTCCCTCGGCATCAATCGTATGACCCAGGTACGTGACTGATGGCACCATAAACTTGCACTTGTCTCGACGCAAACGTAGGCCGGAGTCCGAAATCTCCTTCAGAACTCTCTCCAGCTTTTGTAGATGTTCCGCGTCCGTACGACCAGTAACCAGAATATCATCCTGGTAACAAACGACGTTGCGTTCGGCGGCAAACAAACTGTCCATGACACGCTGATAAATTCCAGGTGCAGATTTCACTCCAAAACTGAGTCGGTGGTACCTGTACAACCCACGATGCGTGTTGATGGTAAGATACTGTTTCGAATTCTCGTCCAAGCGGAGCTGTAGATAGGCGGATTTGAGATCGAGTTTCATAAAAGTCTTGCCTCCCGTGAGACGAGCATAGAGGTCTTCGATCCTCGGGATTGGATATTTATCCAATGAAGAACACTTGTTCACGGTCATTTTATAATCTCCACATATGCGGATGGACTGGTCCGATTTTATGACCGGAACGATGGGCGCCACCCATTCGGCATACTGGATTTGCTCGATGATCCCCAGATTTTCAAGATGATCCAGTTCCTTGTCAATCCGCTCCCGCAGGGCGAAAGGGACTGGGCGAGCCCTGCAAAATATAGGATTGGCATCCCGGTCAACCCTGAGTTTAGCCGTATGTCCTTTCAAGGTTCCAAGCTCATCCTTGAAGACATCCGGGTACGTATCCAGCACATTTTTGAGTGTGTATGCTGCGGTAGGAGAAACGTTGGCTGCCCGGAGTTGATGAATGCTTTCCCACTTCAGTCGAATTATACTCAACCAGTTCCTGCCGAGTAAGGAAGGGCCCTTTCCAGGAATGACGATCAGGGGTAGGTGAAACTCACGGTTATCGTAGCCCACCGTGACGTCACATGTACCGCAGGGAACAATCTTCTCACCTGTATAGGTGGAGAGTCCATAGGTAGTAGGTTTCAGATGGGGTCGGTCAGCATCACTCCACATGTTTGTGAAAACAGCATGGCTGATGAGCGAGACGGCCGCACCAGTGTCGACCTCCATTTGCAATGGTCGATTGTTGACGACAACGTTGGCAAGAAGAGGGTCCCGCCTATGGTGAGAATCGATATGAAGCAGGTCATACGATTCTGAGTTGTCGGAAACAGAGCTCACCTGGTCAAGCTCAGGTTCCTCCGAACCGATAAACTGATGAATCTTGTCAGCAGCTTTTCCTTTTCCCGATTTGCGAGTGATGCAAGCTGGAGCAATATGGCCAGTTTTCGAACAGAAATGGCAGGTGGCATCTTTGAACCGACACGTCTCCGGAGGGTGCTTTCCATTGCACCGAAAACATTTGTTGTGGGTTTGAGACTGCACTGGCTTTTGACGAAGAGACTTGTTCCAACGTTTTGGCTGAACATGATCCAACCGATTCACAGCAGGGCTGGTACCAGATGAGCGAGTGGCACCGATGCTTGTAGCGTTGCGTTCAGCACTTTCCATGGAAATGGCGGTGTCTCTGGCATTTTGGAACGTCAGTCTTCTCTCCGCAAGCAGGCGTCTACGAGTGCGGTCATCGGACATGCCAACCACCAGCAAATCACGGAGCATGTCATCAATCGTGTCCCCAAACTCACACAGATGTGACAGTTTTTTGAGGTGTGCAATGAAGTCTGCGATCGACTGAGCTTCCTGCTGTCTGCACATGTAAAAATTAAACCGACACAGGATGACTGAAGGAGATGGATTACAATGTTCCTTCAAAGCAGCCTTGAGCTCTGCATACGTGAGCTCTTGGATTGTCCGAGGACGAATCAGGTTTTTAACGAGTGTGAACGTCTCACCCCCACAAACGGACAGGAAGACGGCCTTCATCCGGGCTTCGGTCGCGATGCCGTTCGCCTCGAAGTAAAAAGACAACCGCTCAGAATACGAGTCAAAATCCCCCGCATGAGGGTCGAATTCATCGATATGGCCGAAAGAAGTCATGATCTAGATGTTTATCCTCGTCGCCATGTAAAGTATCTCGACAAACTACAATCAATTGTCGTACGCGTTTATTCACTCTGCCGATACAGGCCCGATTCACCTCAGTGCCATCCGAGCTCGCGCGTAGTGATACAATGCCGTCACGGTGTAGGGATACAACGGTGATTATTTGCACTTCATACACTTCATACATGACACTATATTAAACGCAGATAATTTGCGTATTTTAGTGATTTGTACATATTCCGGGAGTTTGATTTATTACCCTCGCCAGAGGAAAGGGTATTGCATTTGAGTCCGTTTGTTTGTTACTTGCTGGAATGTATGTTGGTTGGTTGGTTTGTCTGTCTGTCTGTTTGTGCGCAGTACTACGTCTACATCGTTGCACATAGCATCGCCATCTTGAAAGGTCAAACTCAAGGTCAAAAATTGTTTTTTTTACTAATAACTCTGTCAAACATTATCCGATTCCCTTCCAACCAACATCAAAATGTTCATTATTCAATTCCCGAAAAATAAGATGTGGCATAAAATGGTCAAAATGTTTAGTTTTAATTATTTTTGGGGGTCAAAGGTAAGGGGGCCAAGTTTTCATTGAAAATATATTTCAAACCACGATAACTCTGAAAGGACAAGAGATATGCATACACTTACTCAGTTACCTTCCATTGCTTAGCATATATACACGTATAGATTTCCCGCCATTTTGATCCAAAATGGCCGATAAAAAAGTACATTCCGGCAAGTCCTCGGTCTCTGAGCGATTTTTCATCTGTTTGTTTGTTTGTTTGCCCGCACAGAATAAATATGATTTTCCCTGCAACTGTTGGTCCGATTGACAGGAAATTTTCACCATAGGTGCAACTCCACCTGTATAATTTTATAATAATAATTATGACGTCATAGGTCACGTGGTTCTGCCGCCATCCTTGAAAAACCGAAAGAATTTGCACCTCTATATCTCCGAAAGTGCTGAATAGAAAAAATTGAGACGGCTCATTGTAAAGAACTCTCCATGGGGAATAAAATATCTTAATGATGATGACATAGGTGCCTCCATTATGACGTCATAATTCGACAAGTACAAAACTTCATCCGATCAAGTTGAAATTTATTGAGCATAATCTCAGAATAAATTAGTTTAGAAAAAAAGATGACGTCATCGGTCACGTGGTTCGACCGCCATATTTGTTTTAACACAAATTAAAAACCACTGAAAACGCATCCTGGCAAGGGTTTGCGATCTCTGATTGCTCTTTCTTGTTGTTTTTTAAGCAATCTTCTTTAACGGGCATAAGTATTCTCGCGTTATTGTGGAGTTGGCTGGGGGAAGTTTTGGCCCAAGTATTTCATGAAGCGGCTAGACATGCCTAACTTTCGACTAAAGGTAGGGCAGGAATTTGTAATTTGTTCATGGTGCCGGCGATGAAGCGTGGTGTTGGCTCAAAAGGGTGACCAGGGTGCCCAAAAATGGCCAACTCCCACTCTGCGGGGAAAAATGGCCTCTAAAGGCGGTTCTTGGTGCTGGCGTTGGCTTGCCTAATCTTCGCTAAGGTCACCATGGGATATTTCAAATAATGTTGGCAGATAGGACATCTATTTAACATCCATCCAAAGGACGGCACACACATTGATGAATCACCCTGCCTGTGAAACACCGGAATGACAGTTTATAGCTGGGACGACATTATTTTCAGCGATAGCATCCATATTTGAAGCTATTCCGTCCAGCGGTGCAGGAGTGCATTATGTGGGCCTGATGGGTCTAACGATAAGTGCATTAGCATGGACGATAATTCACATACTTGTGATAATTCCCCCACTTTAACATAAAAGGATAAAAATTTAAATTGGAGGTGGCCATCCTAACTCAGTAGAACATTCCCATGCAGACCCAGAGTACAACCGCCACTTTCCATCCCATTCTGTCCATAAATACAGAGCACCTATGTAAATTGGCCAAGTAGAGTTCGATTAAATGAGGTTATCATTTAAATTAAATTGAGGATTAAATTTTGAATGAAATGAGGATTAATACAGAGATACTTGTATAATACTGTAAAAACCTCAATCTTGAAATACACTCTCCAACCTGGAGTTGCACATTATCAATACATTTACATCGAAAATTTTGGTTGTAAACCCCCCCTTCTGAACACGTGTGACTGAATTGTTTCTTAATGCTCCAAACCAAAACCTTGGAGAAAAAAAATCCTTCAAAAAAACTATAACTTTGATCTTTTCTCCCCAGTTAATACACCCCAAACCACCTTATTCAAAATCACTTTTCTTTCCTGAAAGTCCTTGTGGTGTCCATCTTGTTTATTCTGTGTATCCCGCCCCAGCCCTCTCCCTCCCACAGATCTCCCGATGTCCCTGTTCTCTACTGTTGATGTGCTTCCCTCTCTCTCTCTCCCTATTGTCTCCTGCTTATTATATTATTATACGTTTCATATGTTAGCTCTTCCACGAGCCTCGACTCCAAGTACAATCAACAACCAAAGTGAAGAAGATGGCGCGCATCGCAAATCCCACGCTTCTCACCTCAAGCAAATTTGAAAGATGGCAAACTGTTCCACCCGGAATAACCCAATATCAAATTTTGAATTTAAATTTTTTTCCCCCGTTTTGACCCTAAGTTCCCACTCTCTGGGGCATGAACCAGGGGTCAAATCCAAAAGTTCGTTGCATATTTCATACGTCTCCCAATGTTGATTGCATATACAGAGTTTCATTTACAAATTTGCCCATAGTTTTCATTTTTGGCTGTTTAAACTTTTGACCCAGCCCCATGTGCCGCTGCCAAATTGACACTGCGCTTGCACCTTATTGCCATGTCGTGATCACAACTACCAAATTCGGTGAATTTCTGCCAAACTGTTTTGGAGGAAATAGCGTGACGGACAGACAGGCGGAGCCGATTACAAAAAAAAATTCAAAAATCTTTTTTTAATAAGCTTTGGGGCCATTTTTTAAAAACTCGTGGGGATAAAAATAAACTAATTCCATCCAACGTTTCCACGAATTCATGCAAATCAAACACACACCCAAACGCACACTAATCGGAGCTTTCTTGGTTAAAACACTTGTCTTTTTACCCCCGCCACCAAAGGTGGATGGAGGTCATGTTTTCACCCCTGTCTTTTTGTTTGTCTGTCTCTATGAAAAAGATATCTCAAAAAGTTGTAGACGGATTCGGACGAAATTTGCCAGAGAAGTAGCGTATGTGACAAGGACGAAATGATTAGAGTTTGGTGAAGATCTGGATTCCGATCCGGCTAGTATAATTTTTTAAGTGATTCTTCACCATTGGGAGATCAGGCCAAAAACGATACATAGCAGGATATCTCAAAAAGTTGTGGACGGATTCGGACGAAACTTGGTGGACAGGTTGGGTGTCTGACAAGGAAGAATCGATTCGATTTTGGTGAAGATCTGAATATGGATTCGGGTATGCGAAATATTTACTTTTATAAGTGATTCTTCTCCATTGGAAGATAGGGCCAAAAACGATACATAGCAGGATATCTCAAAACGTTATGGACGGATTTGGACGAAACTTGGTGGACAGGTTGTGTGTGTGCCAATGAAGAATATATTCAATTTTGGTGAAGATCCTGATTCGGATCCGGCCAGAAGAATTTTTAAGTGATTCTTCACCATTGTGAGCAGCATATCTCGAAAAGTTGTGCACGGATTTGGACGAAACTTGGGAGATGAGTTGACAAGTTGACGAAACTTGGGTGGACAATGACAAGCCGGGAAGATTTTGGTTCAGGTCCGAACCCAGATCCGGCCTACCAGTGGGATGCAAAACATAAACTGTTCAGCCTAGCGGAGGTACTGTATAGTGTATATGCTCTATCGAGTTCCGTTCTAGATATTCTATGATTTGACAGAATCCGTCTGTAGAGAATGACCAGAAGTTTTATTTGAAACATCCATCGCCACCACCTACTGCGTGTAAGTTACAGCTATTGTAAAGTGCACAAAATATGTTGAGTTTTTGTAGACCCAATGGATTTACGGTGTCGTTTTCTACTGTTCCTAAAAAAATAATGCACTGTGGCGGGTACAAGGGACAATAATTCCGCGCACCAGTGGGTGGCGCAAGCGTCCAGGCAGGGAACGAAAGCGCATGCCCCGCCTTTCGACCGATCGGCCACGCCGGGGACAAGGCGTGGCCTCGGGACATATATGCGGGCTCTAAGCTCGAGCCCGCCCAGTGCTGAAGTGCGAGCTCTGAATAAAGACTCTTTGTTTGTACCAACGCGTTGTGGCCTACCTCTCTGGCAATCGAGTTGTGTGTGCGCAGCACCACACTGGTGACCCCGATTGGTTCAGCCGTTGCTGACCCCCGAACGTGCCATGGCTACCAACGCCGTCGCCGTCAAGCTCCCGGAGTTTTGGGAAGCACAAGCCGACGTTTGGTTTGTGCAGGCCAAAGCTCAATTTCAGCTCCGAGGCATCATGGCGGACGAGACCCGGTACTACCACGTGGTCGCCGCCCTCGGGCCCGGCACTACCGCCCAAGTCGTGTCCATCCTTCGGTGCCCGCGGGGTGACAACAAGTACGAGGCGCTCAAACGTCTCCTCCTCGCCACGTTCGGGCTCACGGAGACCGAACGGGCCGACCGCCTCCTGGACCTTCCCGCCCTCGGCGACACACGACCATCCGTCCGGATGGATTTCATGCTGTCGCTGCTTGGAGACCAGCGCCCGGATTTCTTGTTCCGCGCACTTTTCCTCCGCCAGCTACCGATACAGGTGCGCCTCACGCTGGCCGGTTCAGACATCACAGAACCCCGTGCCCTGGCCGGAGAGGCCGACAAGTTTTTCACGGCCTGCGACACGCGGTCGATTTACGGTGCTGCCGTAGTGGATCCCGCGGCAGAGGCTACAGCGCCCCCGGCTTCCCTCGTGGCCGTTGCTGCGCCCCGCCCACTACCGCCACCACCACGGCCGCCGCGGCCGCCACCGCCGCAAACCTGGTGCTACTACCACGCCAGGTTCAGCCGCAAGGCTAAAACGTGTCGCCCACCGTGCTCTTTTGACGGGCCGGGAAACGACCGGGCCGGCGCTCATTAGCGGCCCTGAATGTCGGCCATTCCGGCAGCCTCCTGTTCATCACGGACACCTTGTCCGGGTGCCGTTTTCTTTGCGACACAGGAGCGCAGGTAAGCGTCCTCCCTGCCTCCACGTCCGACAAGCAAGCCGTGGGCCGGGGCCCCGCTTTGCTTGCCGCCAACAGTACACCCATCCGCACATTCGGGAAGCGTTGCCTCTCACTGCGGTTCGGAGGGCAGCGCTTTCAATGGTCATTCGTGACCGCCAGCATGCCAATGGCCCTGCTGGGCGCGGACTTCCTATGTGCGCATGGGCTGTTGGTCGACGTGCAGCGCAGACGTCTCGTCCAGGCCGAAACCTTCAGCTCGCTCGCTTGTTCGCTGAGCGGCTTGCCAAGCGGCTTGCTGGAAGGTTCCGTCCCGGCGAGTTTAGTTTGCACGCTTCCGGCAGCGTATGACTTTACCCGCCTCCTAGCCAGTTTCCCGGCCCTCACGGGGCCCACCTTCTCAATGGTGGCCGTTAAACACGGGGTGGAGCACCATATACTCACGGTCGGGCCGCCGGTCTACGCCCGGGCACGCCGACTCGAACCCACGAAGCTCGCCGTGGAAAAAGCGGCGTTCGCCACGGTGGAGCGGCTGGGGATCGTATGGCGCTCCAACAGTGCTTGGGCTTCTCCTCTGCACATTGTGCCGAAGCCCGGCGGGGGATGGCGGCCGTGCCGGGACTACCGCCGGCTCAATGATGCCACCACCCCCGACCGCTACCCGGTCCAGCATATCCAGGACTTTTCCGCCCGGTTGGCAAACACGACCGTGTTTTCCAAGGTGGACCTCATCCGGGGCTACCACCAGGTCCCCGTACAACCGGGCGATGTCCCGAAGACGGCCGTCATCACCCCTTTCGGCCTCTTCGAGTTCCTGCGAATGCCTTTCGGGTTGAAGAATGCGGCCCAGGCGTTCCAACGGCTTATGGACAGCGTCTTGCACGACTTACCTTTCCTCTTTGTCTACCTGGACGACATCCTAGTCGCGAGCGCGTCCCCGGAGGAGCACCTGCTCCACCTCCGCACGCTTTTCGAATGCCTGGGCCAGCATGGCCTCATCATCAACCCTGCCAAGTGCCGTTTCGGCGTCGCCACCATCGACTTCTTGGGTCACCGCATCACCAGGCACGGGGCCGTCCCTTTACCGGCCAAGGTGGAGGCGGTCAGGGATTTCCCGTGACCCCACACGATCAAGGGGCTCCAGGAGTTCCTGGGCATGGTAAATTTTTACCACCGCTTCGTGCCCTACGTCGCCCAGCTCCTCTGCCCCCTGCACGTGGCCCTCCGGGGCAAGTCGGGCAAAGGTGACATCGCCTGGTGGGAGCCGATGGCCGCGGCGTTTGCGGGCGCAAAGCTGGCCCTAGCCAATGCCACCATGCTGGCGCACCCGGCGCCCGATGCACCGATCGCCTTCACCACCGACGCGTCGGACTACGTGGTGGGCGCGTTGCACGAGCAGTGGGTGCGTGGTGCTTGGCAACCGCTGGCGTTTTTTAGCCGGCAGCTTCGCCTGCACGAACGCCGCTACAGCACCTTCGACAGCGAGCTGCTCGGGCTCCACCTGGCGGTCCGACACTTCCGCCATCTGCTGGAGGGCCACCCGTTCACGGCTTTCGTCGACCACAAGCCCCTTGTGTTCGTGATGGCCAAGGTCGCCGAGCCATGGTCGGCACAGCAGCAGCGTCACCTCTCTGCCATGTCCGAGTATACGACGGACATCCGTCACATGGCGGGTAAAGACAACCCGGTGGCGGATTGCCTTTCCCGGTCCGACGCACACGCGGTCCACCTCGGGATCGACTATGCCCGGATGGCAGAGGACCAGACCGCCGACCCCGGCATCCATGCCTTGCGGACCGCCGTCATGGGCCTCCGCGTCACCGAGGTGCCGTTCGACGTTGCGGGCGCGGCCCTCCTGTGCGACGTCTCCCTCGGCCGGCCTCGCCACATCGTGCCCGCTGGCTAGTAGCGCCCAGTGTTCGACGCCATCCACGGCCTGTCCCACCCGGGCACGAAGGCCTCCCAGAAGCTCGTCGCGGCGAAGTTCGTCTGGCATGGCCTCAGGAAGGACGTCCGCGACTGGGCCAGGACATGCCTCGCGTGCCAGCGCGCAAAGGTCCACCGCCACACCCAGGCCCCATTGGCCTCGTTTGCGGTGCCCGAGCGTCGGTTAGACCACGTGCACGTCGACTTGGTGGGACCTCTGCCCCCCTCGCGGGGGTTCACCCACCTCCTCACCATGGTGGACCGCACCACACGGTGGCCGGAGGCCGTTCCATTGGCGGCGACATCTGCGGCTGATGTGGCGCAAGCCTTCATCGCCACTTGGGTTGCCCGGTTCGGTGCCCCCTCGGACATCTCGTCCGACCGCGGCCCCCAGTTCACCTCGGAGCTCTGGGCCACGGTGGCGCAAGGGCTCAGCGTGAAACTACACCGCACCACGGCCTACCACCCCCAGGCCAATGGCCTGTGCGAGCGTTTTCATCGCTCGATGAAGGCCGCGCTCCGGGCCAGCCTCCGCGACGGCAGCTGGGCCGACAGGCTCCCCTGGGTCCTGCTGGGCCTCAGTACGGCGCCCAAGGACGACCTGCGCGCGTCCTCGGCGGAGCTGGTCTTCGGGCAACCACTGCGGGTACCGGGCGAATTTATCCCCGACTCCACGGCTCCTTGGTCCGCGGCGCAACAGCGCTCCGCCCTTCAGGAGACCGCCCGGAGGTTCGCCCCAGTGCCGACGGCACACCACGGTTGCCCGTCTTCCCACGTCACCCCGGAGCTTCGCACGGCGGAGTACGTCTCCGTCCGGCACGATGCCCACCGGGCACCGCTATGGCCCCCGTACGACGGGCCCTTCCGCGTGCTGGAGACCGGGGACAAATATTTCACCATCGACATCGGCGGTGCCCCGGATCGCATCTCCGTGGACCGCCTCAAGCCGGCCCACCTCGATCTGGACCACCCCCCGCCAGCAGTTCTGCCTCCGCATCGAGGCCGCCCCCCGGCGGTCGGACCCCCGGCACCCCCCGGCCCCGCCGTCCCGCTACCCCCCAGCCCTGCACCCATCGCTAGGGGGCGTTTTGGCCGGGTCATCCGGCTTCCCCGCAAACTCACCCTTCAGGTGCGCGGGAATTCTGGGGGGGCGCGTGTGGCGGGCACAAGGGACAATAATTCCGCGCACCAGTGGGTGGCGCGAGCGTCCAGGCAGGGAACGAAAGCGCATGCCCCGCCTTTCGACCGATCGGCCACTCCCGGGGACAAGGCGTGGCCTCGGGACATATATGCGGGCTCTAAGTTCGAGCCCGCCCAGTGCTGAAGTGCGAGCTCTGAATAAAGACTCTTTGTTTGTACCAAAGCGTTGTGGCCTACCTCTCTGGCAATCGAGTCGTGTGTGCGCAGCACCACAGCACTGTATTTGTCACCTACATTGTAATTTTGCCTAAATGAATTGTGGGAATGAATGCTTTCAGCCTACAGGTAAAATATTTGCATTCCCTGCATTCCTTTGGCACGTCTTAAATCTTGAAATAACCGACTTTGATTCACATATAATAGATCTTAACAAAGCCCATCTCCGTAAATCGTGTAGCGATCACCTTGGGCCGTTACGTTATTAAGCGTTTGAAAATGTCAGACTCTGTCTGCCCTGGCATGTGCATTATGTCATTTAGACACGAAGATGCGATGCCAATACAAGGTTTAACGCCATATTTATGTTCGTTATCTTAGGAGGAACTTCAACAGTGCACGAGGAGGCCATTAGACGCATCAAGCCTGTGCAATGGTTGCCAACATATGGTTGTTCGTCCGTCCTTTCTAATTGCTAATCAGTATCAACCAAAGAAGCAGCACGTACCATTTAAAATTTCCTTCAGTATTACTCGACACACATTTTACATCTCAGCAGGATTGAGTTTGAAGTTTGAAAGTCACAACCGTTACAAAGTGTAAACTATCGGAAAGCCATCAGTTTCTTTGCTGCCTTTTCATGCCCTCGTGCTCGCTACCCTCTCCCTCCGGGTCATCCATTCGAGAGAATAAAAGGCCCGCTCTCATCTCGCATCGAACATTCACAATTCAGAGTCTCTTGGGCTTCCCCGACAGTTGTACACGATAATTGAAGAAGTCCTTAATGAGGGAAGGGTGGCAAGGCCGTGCCCACCCCACATGGAGAATCCATATTCGTTTTCCTGTGTTACCGACCAAATGTCCATAATGGAATCTACCATATGAAACACAATCTCAGTTTGTGTGTTTGTACAGATGTCTGTCCCAGAAGGGTAGGTTTTAAAGGCCAACCTTTTAACATGAATGTGTTCACTACGGTCTATTTTTGAGGATAAAACAAATTCGAAAAACATTTTCCATAAAAGAGTAATTATGTCTCTTCTATTGGAATTGTAGACGGTGGCTTGCAAATCAAGTCTCAAGGGCGGTGTACAGAAGCGTTTTTTTTTTTTTTTTTATCTTACTATAATTCACCAAATGTCTGTCTGTCTGTCCGTTCGAAGGTACCGCAAAAACGGCTCAACCGATCGAAACGATATTTTGTGTGGGTAATCCTGGGATCTCCAGGAGTAAAATAGGCAATTTAGTTTTTCCAATTTCAGCGTTGATCTCCAGTATTCTCAGGTTTGGACTCCCACATAACATTCACGTTCGCATGACGTCCATTGTTCTCATTGTGACGACGAGCAACGGTACCCGCCCTATGGGCGGGGCTTCAATTGGGAGGCCCAAATGAAATGGCTAAATACCGGAAGTTGAAGGCTTTTTTTCTTTTAAACGATTTATATAAACATCCGTTAAATCTCGATCGGTGCAGCCGTTTGTGCAGCACCCGGGAAAATAACGTCATGCGGGAGCAAGTATCAGCAGGATGTGGCAGTGTGGGAGTCCACGTTTGCACCGATCGCTGCACCGTGTGCCGCACAAACGACTGCACCGATCGCTGCCCGGCTGCATCGATCGGATGTGGCATGAAGGAGGATCTGCACTTCGGCATGAAGGAGGATCAGATCTAACAGATCGCTGTCTCCATCGATCTTGCCAAGGCCGTAACACCTATCGGCTCAAAATCCTTTTAACTGTTGATTTGGTACAGTTACACGTATTGGGAATTTGGTACACGTATCGGGAGTACATACGACATAGCGATTGTGAACACGATTATCGATTACGATTCACGATCACGATCATCACGATCATAGTGTATCGATCATGATTTGAAACACAATGGAATAATATTTACCGATATGAACAGTGATGTGGCTTTTATTGAAATTCTCAAGATAGTTTAGATTTTGATGATTTGCGTGTGATGTGTTTCAACGGATGTTTATATGAATCGTTTAAAATAAAATAAAACCTTCAATTTCTGATATTTAGCCATCGCCATGTGCAGATTCGCCACGGTCCCACGATCGATGTTTCTATACGTGAACGTACCCGTTTGTTTGCGAACGGGTACGTTTTTCATCGAAGTCCTTCACGAACTTGCTGTCCATGTCTGACGTGCGACTGAAGGTGCTACAGGAATGTGGAATTTATTGGTTTCATGCTTTTAGCATTCGCCGTATCTGCATTGCGTGTTTGCTTCTGGCCTCCCACCCGTGCGTAGCATGGGTATTTCTCTATTAACAATAAATACAAGGTGCAAGGATGTGAAATTTGCTACACATGATGCGCAACGTGCGCAGAGTAAAACGATTTTTCATTTACATCCTTAGAATGTCTCTTAAATAGAGAAGATATAAGCACATCTGACGCTAGGCCGAGGCTTCAGACTTTGGCACGCTCACGAAGCTGCACCGTCGAATAAACTGTCCCAACCCGTCATATTTGACGGACTTTTTCTTAGCACAGTATAAATAACATCCCTGGTAGAAAAGGTGTCATCCAAAAGGATGGTGTGCTCCATGATGCAATCAATGTCCCTGCCACAATGTTAAGAGACAAAAACGTAGTGTGATATAATCTCACACAGGAATCAAACACAGAGGCAGTTAATTCATGTCAATGCAAGTAAGCAACTGGGGAGTTATTCCACCGCCATTTTGTAATTTTAAGACATTTATAAACCAATAAAATGCTACACGCACAGGGTAATCCAAAAGTAACTAAAACATCACTTGGTAGAGCGCATACCTCCACCAGGCTGAACAGTTTAAGTTTTGTATCCTACTGATAGGTCAGATCTGGATCCGGAACTGAACCAAAATCTAATTGCCTTGTTCTTGTCACCGAATCCACTCATCCACCAAGTTTCGTCTAAATCCGTCCATAACCTTTTGAAATATCATGTTATACTGTACCGGTATATCGGTTTTTTTACCCTGTCTCTCAATGCTGAAGAATCACTTGAATTCTCTGATCCGGATCCGAATTCGAATCTTCACCAATAAATTCGTCCTTGTCACTCTTCCAACCTGTCCACCAAGTTTCGTATAAATCCGTCCACAACTTTTTGAGATATCGCGCTCACAAACAGATACACATACCGTACGTACTGTGCTGAACAACTCCCGGGTGGGCCATAAGTCCCAGGACACGGTTTTAGCTACTCATACAAGATTTGTTTATACCATGTATTTATCCTGTTTTCCTTTTCAGATAATACAAATAATACATTAAACCAAGATGGCAGACAACAGTCCCATTTACAGTGGAAGAGAGGCCGGTAGCAGGGGTGTGGTACCACGAGAGGAGAAACACAAACAAGATGATGAAACAGGTGCAAGAAGACTTCGAAGGAACATCTTGGAATAAACGTGAGTTTCTCGGTCTTTTTTTTTTTTTTTTTGGGATACAAGATCGAGGCTCGTGTAAGAGCTAACATCAATCACAAAAAAACAAACGGACACATAAAACATATAACAAAGGGAGCGTGAGACAAGATGGGGAGAGAGAGGGAAGCACACAAGTACAACGTTTGAGAGCAGGGACATCGGGAGATCAGTGGGAGGGAGAGGGCTTGGGGAGAGGAGGCATGGGAAGGCGGGGGGTGGGAAAGGTATAAAACACATGGACATTGGTAGGACTTCCAGGAAAGAATTATTATTGTATTTCAAAAAAGTGGATCGGGGTGAATTAGCGGGGGTAGAAAAGATCAAGGTTTTGGATGGGGGAAGATAAGAGATGGTGGTGAACAGCTGTTTTAAAGACCTGGAGGGAGAAGTGGGATTGAAGAGAGTGAGGGAGTTTGTTCTAGAGGCGGGAGAAAAGAGGAATGAAAGAGTGAAGGTGAGCAGAGAGTCTTGACTTTGGCAGTTTAACCAGAAGAGGGTTTCTGGCAGATCTTGTGCGACCTGTAGGAATATTTGGGGGACAAAGCACAGAGAGAGCTGGGGGAGCAAGGCCGGAGAGGAGTCGGTAGAAGACGGAAAGACCACCAACCTGCCTGCGGTGAGTGAATGAAAGGCCCTCGGAGTTAGCTTCATCGCAGGAGATTCCAATGATTCTGAACGCTTTGGTTTCAACAGCGTGAAGCCGAGCTAGGTGTGAGGCAGGAGCACCGGCCCAGAGGGGGGTACAGTATTCCATTGAACTACGGATGAAGGCCTTGTATGTGGTGAGGAGCTCAGGTGTGCCAAGGAAGGACCTCGCACGACAGAGGATCCCAGTCGGTGACTGGCTTTGGAGGCCAGCTTTGAAATGTGGTTTTCCAAGGAAAGATCATGGCAGATAGTGAGACCCAAAATCTTGAGCGACAGAACTTCTTAGAGAGGATTGTTGAGGAAGTAGTTGGGAGGGTTGTCTTGTCGGTCTTTTCGGAGAGACATAGTGAGAGTGTGAGATTTGTCAGGATTGAAAGACACGTTCCATGTGTTTGATCAGTCTGTGATTTTGTCTAGGTCTGCAGAGAGTGAGGAGGCTGCAGACTGCCGATCTGAGGGATGAGGAATGGAGCGGCAGAGAGTGGAGTCATCAGCAAAGAGATGGAGAGGATTTTCCAGAGTCGGAGAGATCATTGATGAAGACCAGAAAAAGCACCAGCCCAGAACACTGCCTTGGGGAACTGCAGCCTGAACAGGAAGGGGAGATGAGAGAAATCCATTCAGGGCCACATGTTGACTACGACCAGAGAGGATGTCCGCAAGCCAAGCGTGGAGATTTCCATGGATATTATAGGAGGAGAGTTTGGTGAGCAGAGCTGGGTACCAGACCGTATCGAAGGCACGAGATATGTCAAGGGAGACAGCTCTGATTTCCTGTTTGGCATTGAGGACCTCCATCCATTGTTGAGACAGCAGAAGCAGCATGTCCAGAGTAGAGTGACCTGGTCTGAATCCAAATTGATGATCTGAGATCAAGCCATTGGAGAAGAGGAAGGATTTGATATCCGAAGCAATGATGGATTCCATGACTTTGCTGATAATTGGGAGCAGGCTGATTGGTCTGTAGTTGCAAGGATCTGTGTTTGCACCTTTTTTGTGTAAAGCGGTAATGTTTGCTGATTTCCAAGATGATGGCAGATGACCTTGAGCAAAAGAGAGGGTGAAAAGAGCAGAGAGAGGGTGAGGTAGGGTGGCAGAGCAGGATTTTAGGACCCGTGGGCTGATGCCGCCTGGTCCAGTTGCAGAATCAGAGTCGAGATTTGACAAAAACTTCTCCACCTTCTCCACCCTGTACACAAAAAAAACATTGACGTATTTCCTTCCTTTGGTCATATGAAGGGATACTGAGAAGTTGAATACCTTGAATATCGGAGAGAGGTCGTTACAGATCTGTCACTCTGTGTGTGAATCCATGCGAGTGAAAAATGAAGCCAAACATTGCGTTTTTGAAATTGTTAGTACTTTCCATCCAATACTGGTTTTGACAATACTAGAACGGGTCCGCAGGTATAAAGAAAACTGGCAAAACCCATGAAATACGGGTCATTTACCATGTAAGCTGTAATATGTTACTACTCACGGCCTTGAGGCTTATGGTTCACCTTGGTAGATGGCATTAAAAAAACAAATCTTGTATAAACACCTAAAACCGTGTCCTCGGACTTATGACTCACACTGTAGAACGGCACTCACTAGAGTGCATACCTCCGCCAGGTTGAACAGTTTACGTTTTGCATCCCACCGATAGGCTGGATCTGCATCCATACCTAAACCAAAGTCATATCAGCTTGTTCTTGTCACTTAACCAACTCATCCACCTAGTTTCGTTTGAATCCTTCCATAAGTTTTTGAGACGTCCTGCCCCCAGACAAACAAACAGGGATGACAACACAATCTCCGTCCACCACCTTTGGTGTATTCAATTTCCTAACCTTTGGTAGTGGAGGTAGGCCTAATGACTAATGAGAACTAGATAGTATTCATGGAATGCTTACCCTGTGCAGTCAACTTGTTGCGAGCCAACTCTTCTGTTTTTGAACATTTTTTGTTCTTTGATCCAATATGGCTGCCAGACCACGTGAGCGATGACATCATAAATTTATATTCTCCAAAATAATTGTTGCATATATCATGCTCAATACATTTCAAACTGATCAGACTAAGCGTTGTCCCTGTCGAATTATAACGTCATAATTATGGCACCAATGACGTCATTGTTTCAACACCTATTCCCCATATGGAGTTCTTTACAATGAGCCACGTTTCAATTTTTTCATGCAGCGGTTTTGGAGAAATAGAGGTGCAACATTTTTCGGTTTTTCCAAGATGGCGCCTGTACCACATGACCTATGACGTCATGATTATCATTAAAATATTCTAAAGGAGGAGGCACTCCTATGGTGAAAATTTCCTGTCCATCAGACCAACCATTGCTGAAATTTTAAAAACTAGGGCATGCCCGTACGTGGGTGCAATGCCCGTACGTGGGTACGTGGGTACGTGGGTGCGAGTACGGTGACAATCCCCCCCCTCTATTTACATGAAATGGTTTGGTCCATGAAATGTTTTGGTCCATTCGCAACGCCAAAGCGAACGGCGAACGCTTTACATGAAATGGTTTGGTTCATGAAATGTTTTTGTCCATTCGCAACGCCAAAGCGAACGGCGAACGGCTTGCGAGTACAGTGACAATCCCCCCCCCCCCCCCCTCTATTTACATGAAATGGTTTTAATTAGTTTTAAAACGTAGTTTAACGCCAACATAGCGGCAACATAGTTTGCCAACGTGAAATAAATGAATACGCTCTCAAATGTGCCGTCCGAGGCAGAGTGTGTTCGCCACGTTCGGCACACGCGATAACTCGCTGCTCTCTGATTGGTTGAATCGTTTTTTGGACATAGCTCGGTAAGTACTTGTCCGATTAATATGAAACCTTGAAAAGGCACATCCTCGGGTCCCCAGCAATATACCTGGCAAGTTTAAAGTATATCGGACCCGTGGTTGTCGAGAAGCAGCGGTCACAGACAAACATACAAACACACATACACACATACAGAGATTAATGGAATTATAGATAGATAATGATCGGATGGATGTGTTGTATTTGTCGAATTATGACGTCATAATGAAGGCACCGATGACATCATCATTAACATATCTCATTCCCCATGGGGAGTAGTTGACAATGAGCCAGGTCTCAATTTTTTCCATGTTTCAGAGATATAGAGGTGAGAAGTTTTTCCAAGATGGCGCCTGTACCACGTGACCTATGACGTCATAATAATAATCAAACTATTCTAAAGGGGGAGGCCCTCCTAAGGTGAAAATTTCATGTCAATCGGACCAACGGTTGCCGAGAAAATTAATTTTTTTAATGCAGACACGCACGTACGTACCTGAATGCTTAACCTCGCTTTTCGCTTCGCGGGTGCAGGATAATAAACGTCACAGTGACAGGAGAATGATGCACCCACCCAGTTGCTTCAAACTCTCCTCTTATTGATTTTACCTTCATTCCATTGGTTGGAGGACTGCTTCATAACACGTATACACCTCTCATTGGTCAACTGATGAGACCACTGATCTCTATAATACCTGGATATGGTGCCTGACGTTAACTGGTCGAGAGGTCGTGAAGTCACAGGAAGCACTCCATCCGCCATATACTTATCACTCCATATCCGCCATCCGCCATATACATCCGCCGCCATACTTCTCCCATAACACAGAAAATCCCATTTGCGTCAATTCAAATACGTACTACCTGCTTTAAGTTGCATACTTCCTACGAAAATTCCACCTACCCACTTGATTTTATTTATTCCCACGTTGAAAAAAGCATTGTTATAGTATTTATGAAATGCCATCGTGTGATGCTTATGGTTGTAAAAACCGCGACGGTCTTGATCAATGGAGAAGAGGAATCACATTTAATCGGTAAGCGGCATTCTCCTTGGTTATTAACAGTCCATCCATTCGTGGGAGAACTCATGGGAGAGCAAAGATGGTGGACAAATGGCTTCAAAAAATGAGCTTCCCCTCACCCCTCCTATCCAGTCAGTACAGAGGTCAGTGGATGAAATCAACAACTTCTCCCCCCTCTCTCTCTCTCTGAATCCTGGCAGAGCCCAAATATGATCTGCATTGCTCTCCCCTGCTCTTCTATGCCACCCAGTGCACCTGGTGGATTACAAGAGGGTTTACGCACTTTTCCTTCACTTTAAACCCATCCTATTTATTACAACGCACCAGCCTCCGTTTGGTGCATGTTCAAACAAACAAACCTTAAGCTACATGCCTCTGCTGCTTACTGTTACGGATTCGTCACTTCCGTCATTTTTGGAGAAATCGAGCACCTCCATTACAGGTCTATACGCCATTTTGTCGAAGAAGAAGAGGCTATCCGCTTGGTACATCTTGTCATGTTGTTAGGATTTCCACATCAACCTCACCGTGTGGATTGCCGTTGGTTTACCTCTCGGCTCAATTCCCATATCGACCTCTCACCTCGTAGCTCCTCGTTCGTCGTCATGCTGATGCCTGCCCATTGGTCTCGTCGTTCTGCACAGCTTCAACCAGTGTGGGGATCCGTGCACGGACTTTGGGGAATGTTACATCCCACTCACGTTTGGCGTATCGTGAGTTCATTGCTTTGAGAGCATTGGGGGATGATGGTACCATCATATGTATTGTTCATTTGATGCAAGTGATATTCTCACGGTACTTTAATAGTGTTATTACTCCCGCCAGGGAGTAATGCATTCGATCGTGTCCGTCCGTGCGTGTGTGTGTGTGTGTGTGTGTGTGTGTGTGTGTGTGTGTGTGTGTGTGTGTGTGTGTGTGTGTGTGTGTGTGTGCGCGCGTATGTGTGTTCATATGTTCGTGTGTTTGTGTGTTTGTGAACAAGATATCTGGAAAAGTTCTGAACGGATTTGGATGAAAGTTGGTGGGATGATTGCCCTTGGGATAAGGAAGAATTGATTAGTTTTTGGTGAAGCTCAGGATATTATTCCGGATCCAGGAATTTTTTGAAGGATTTTTTTACCATTGGAAGATAGGGCTCAGCAGCGGCCACCCACGGCGGGAGTATGCGCTCTACTGAGTGGAATTCTAGTTATTGTGTATGTGAGACTTCATCGTCATGTGACCAATGACAATTACTTGTTTTGTTCTACAATTGCATTGGTGTGGTTTTACCATGGTTTATTAGAACACTCAAAATAAAAATAAACATATGTCACCCACAGGGTGAACCGTATCTTGCCAAAATGTGAAAATTCCGTTTTTTCGTCATGGTCATCAAATGACGTCATAGCGTCAAACTGTTTACAGATCTGGGAAGCACTCATCAAGGGCATTCATATGAGGTATTACTCGATATGGTACCTACGATTTCAAAATTTGACCTTGGGGTCAATAATTTTCGACCTCCAGCGCTAACCATGAAGGTCAAGGCCGATCGCTACCAAAAACTAATCAGCTGAGCGCCGGACCATATACTAGATTCCCATGAAGTTTGGAGACGATCCGATCAAAGTTACTCAAAAAATAAGGGTTTCGTTGACCTCCATGATTGACCGCAAAGTGACCTTGACCTTTGACCTTGACCTTCAAAATTTTGTGTGCTGAAGGGTATCTCTATAGGACTCTGATATGCGAAGTTACAGGAGTTTCCAATAATAACTGTGGTCTACAGAGTGATCTAAACGTGAAAAAAAAATGATTAACCACAAACAAAAAAACAAACATACAAGCTGACTAATACATCTTGCAAAAACTTCGTTTTGGCAAGATAAAAATTCTGCCGTGTTCCCGCTCCAGACTGTTAGGAGGAGCAATGGCAAACGTCAAGGTGTGTTCCTGCTTTGGCAGAGCTGAGGCTCTGAAAACAGGTGTGGTCCATGAACGACGATGGGGTGTTGCAGAATGTTACTACTACTACTCTTTATACTACTACTACTTACAACTTACTACTACTACTACTACTACTACTACTACTACTACTACTACTACTACTACTACTACTATTATTACCCTCTCCAGGGGAGAGGGTATTGCATTTGAGTCCGTTTGTCTGTTTGTCTGCACAGAATAAATATGATTTTCTCTGCAACCGTTGGTCCGATTGACAGCAAATTATCACCATAGGTGCAACTTCACCTGTATAATTTTGTAACGATAATTATGACATCATAGGTCACGTGGTTCGGCCGCCATCTTGGAAAAACCGAAAAGCTTTGCACCTCTATATCTCCGAAAGCGCTGAATAGAACAAATTGAGACATGGCTCATTGTAAAGACTCTCCATGGGGAATAAAATATGTTAATGATGATGTCATAGGTGCCTCCATTATGACGTCATAATTCGACAAGTACAAAACTTCATCTGATCAAGATGAAATTTCTTGAGTATAATCTATGAATAAATTGGTTTAGAAAGAAAATTGATGACGTCATCGGTCACGTGGTTCGGCCGCCATATTTGTTTGGACACAAAAGCCTTAAAAACCACTGAAAATACATCCTGGCGAGGGTTTGCAATCTCTGATTGCTCTTTTCCTTGTTATTATTATTTTCTAACTGTCAGAATTATTCCCACCTTCTTGTGAGATATACTAGGGAAAGCTTTTGGCCTCAAGTCTTTCACGAACTGGCTGGCAACGCCTGGCCATCGATCAATTATAATTTTTTTTTTTTGTTCAGGGTAACAGAGATGACTCACCGACTCTTTCTGAAATGGGTTTTTCTAACGTCAAAAGACCAGTTTGGGAACCGGAGGAACGGCACCCACTTTAATGTATCGCCCTGCATGCACAAACACCAGGATGGCAGTTTGTAGTGAGATGAAGATGCAAACCCAGGGTATAGACCTGCATACATCATTAAGCTGTCCTGCTCGTTCATTTCAGGCGGCTCCTGTAGGGTATTATTGTAATCCCATGTTTCATGGTGAAGAAAGGTGAATACACACATCGGGTGTTATGAATATTTTCTTGCCGTCGATGTTCATAAATCCCACCAAAAAATCAAATATTTGTACCTTTCTCTTGCCTTGGTTTGTGTTTCCTTCATCTGCGAATACTTTTCTGTTTTTTTTCCCCATTGAATATAGATCATCAAGTTCAAAATGGCTGAAGGAAGCAGAATTTGTTTCAGGTAAATAATTTACTAACCGATAAAGCTAACCATGCATTGTGCCATTATACAATGCATGTCGTCAGCCTTCATCGTCATAAAGGAAAGTAAAAGGGTCGATCTATTTATTATGTATGCAAACATGGACGAATCTGTCATCATTGTGGCCCACTATTTGAGTGGCAATAATAAAAATAACGAGAACTGTCACTTTATAACTGCTGGCAGTGATGACCGGGTACCACAACGTCCCGCTTTGATACAACCCCAATTTGATAGGACCCCACTTTGATTAGGCACGTGACACATGATGTCCTTTAAAAAAAACTGAATTTAAAAACTTCAATTAATTTAAAAGGAATTTAAAAAAAAACTCAGTCAAAATACATTTTAAAAATGTCTGCCAGAAAATACGACCAATGACATTTGAATTATCAAATTATATTCCGAAACACTCGTTGATCATGTGCGTGAAGTTTCACATCGATCTTGTAAGTCATTGTGGAGAAGATACAATTGTAATGTTTCTTTTTCTTCAAATAATTAAAACCTTCTGCCTGCTAGACCATGTGTCCGATCAGGATGAAATTTAAAACAACTACACCCCACGACTGTGAGATCATAATTGTGAGGTTTCACATCGATCAATGAAGCAGTTCAGGAGACAGAATTTTTTGTAAAGATTTTCGTTGAATCCAATATGGCTACCAGACAATGTGACCGATGAATTATTTGGGAACACAATGGTATCCCCAAAGCATGGATAACATGTATGTGAACTTTGCACTCGATCTGTCTAACCGTTCTGGAGGAGTTGATTTTTTATTCATCAAAAAAATCATAGCTGCCAAACCATGTGACCTATGACAAAATGTTCAAATGATTTTATTTGTTTGTCATGGATAGGCGATTTTGCCTATAAAGTATTGCCTCGATCTGTTCAGCCGTTTCGGAGAAGAAGGGCTTTGGGGGTTTTTAGGGGTTCATGTTTAAAAAAAAAAAAATGGCTGCTGAACCACAAGACCGATGAAATCATCAATTTAATTCTCCCAAACAATTTTGTGTAGATGACGCTCAATAAATTCCATACTGATCAGATGAAGCGTTCTACTTGTCGAATTATGACATCATAATGGAGGCACATATGACATCATCATTAACATATGTTATTTTCCATGGGGAGTTATTTACAATGAGCCATGTCTCAATTTTTTCCATGGACCGGTTTTGGAGACATATGCGTGCAAAGTTTGTCGGTTTTTCCAAGATGGCGCCCGTACCACGGCACCTTTGATGTTATAATTATCGTGAAAAATTCGACAGGAGCTGCTTTTTCAGTGAAAAGTTTGCACCAACGGTTGCAGAGAAAATGAATTTTAAAGGGAATAAACACCAAAAATCCCTGCGGAAGAAAAAAAAGAAGAATAAACAGAACAAAATCAATAGGGTACCACAGCCTGAAAGGCATGTGGGACCCAAATACTAAGAAGGAGCAGAGATTGCGGACCCTTGCCAGGACGTGTTTGTGTGGTGTTTATTAGCTGCTGTTTTTGTGTGGTTTATTGATGACGTAGATTTATGTTCAATCCAATATGGCTGCCAAACCACATGACCGATGGCATCATCAATTTAATTATCCCATACAATTTTTGTGTAAATCACGCTCAATAAATTTCAAACTGATCGGAGCAAGCGTTCTACTCGTCTAATTATGACATAATAATGAAGGATATGTTGTGACATGACATCATGAATATATGTTGTTCCTCGTAGGTGTGTACTTCACAATGAGCCATCTTTCAATTTTTTCCATGGAGCGATTTCGGAGTTACAGAGTAGCAAGGTTTTTTTGGTATTTCCAAGATGGCGTCAGTGCCACGTGACCTATGATGTCATAATTATCATCACAAAATTCTACAGGAGGCGGCGCTAATGGTGAAAATTTGGTGTCACTCGGACCAACAGTTGTAGAGAAAAGCATACTCATGTTCTGTACGGACAAAGACAGAAAGACTGACAGACAGACAGACAAACAAAGAAACAAATGGACCAAAATGCAATACCCTCTCTGCTGGCGAGTTTCATCATAATAATGATAATAATAATAAATACTAGAACGGCACTCAGTAGAGAGCAAACCTACGCCAGGTGAACAGTTTACGTTTTGTATCCCAGAGTAGACCAGAAAATCAAAATACGGAATCACATTTAATCAAAATCATCTGTCCACAACTTTTTGAGATATCCTGCTCTGTATCGTTTCTGGCCCGATCTCCCAATGGTGAAGAATAACTTTTAAAATGTTACTAGCCGGATCCGGATCTGGATCTTCACCAAAATCGAATCATTTCGTCCTTGTCACATACGCTACATCTCTGCCAAATTTCGTCCAAATCCGTCAACAACTTTTTGAGATATTTTGTTCACAAACGGACAGACAGGGGTGAAAACATAACGTCCACCTTTGGTGGCAGAGGTAATAATAATAATAAACAATAATAACAATGAGTGTTATCTTAGAAGGAGCCCATTAAGGCCCATCAAAGCCTGCACAATTATTTCCAACCTATGTTTGTTTGTTCATTCTCTCCTTTTTTAATGCTGAGCATCAAACAAGGAAGCAGCTCAAGGAAACATCAAACAAGGAAACATCAAACGCCTTCGGTATGAATCGGCCAGGGGAACAAATCACGACCTCTCAGACTCAGAGCGGACAGTCTGAGCCATTGCACCATGTACTGAATCACCTAATCTGGTCAATTGATATTGGTGACATTTAGTTATAGTCGTTTAGTTATAGTCACCTCCTAACCGGTCAGCATGGTAGGGTGAGGCATCAACTACAGATTGGTGGTTGGTAGTCTAAATATTTTCTGCGTCTCCATCATGAGTGATGATGACGGGTGCGCCGGTGCTCCTCGGCGTGTCCTCCAGCTGTCTTGAGGATGAAAAGGGAACGAACGAACACCCAGCATACGGTGGGGCGTCCAACGGTCAAGCTTTTGTGTCACGAGGCGGCACGAGGTGCGGCTCAGTTTTCGGGTGTAAGTTTTTCTCGTTCTGTTAACTCTGTTATTCTGCTGTGTAGTATTTTCAGTGACTCACTTCTGCATGACGGGTTCTTTTATCCTGCCATATCTAGGAAGAAATCTGTAAGTCACGTCTTTTTAACATAGTTTGAAGCATTTAAACAAAAGAGTGGCAATTTCAAAATGGTTAACCATAATTGTTATGTTCCTTGATGCAGATTGGACTCCCAGAAATATAGGATATACGAGACATATCCGTGAATGAGAGGTGTTGAGCTCCTACCATTTCCTGTTAATACAAGTAAGCGGCAACAGTGGAAATAATGCGTGCGCGCGCGCACACACACACACACACACACACACACACACTGTAACACCACCTAACGCCAAGAAGGAACTAAAAGCAGAACAGAAAGTATGCAAGACAAGATGCTATGGAACAATAGACAACCTTCTACTAAACAAGGCTATACTAAAAAAAACTGTAAGACAAGAAGAAACAAATTGTCCACAGCATGGATAGACAGATAGTGTCCCACATTCATGGATGATAAATTGCATGCGCATATACAAGATCATCCCCCAAATATTCAAACTGACTGGCAAAGCGCAAATGGAACCACATTGATATAACAGCACTCGGAAGGAGAAATATAAACACCAGGAGTGAAGATATGACGTGGAATCTTACAGGGAGACGGCCTTTCCCCTCTCCTGTTTTGTCTGGCTCTGGTCCCACTGAGCAACCTCATTAATGAGCAAGGACACATATACACCCTAACAACCAATAAAAGATCGTCCAAATAAACAAGAAAAGTGACCATACATGGATGATTTAAATCTCTTTGCACCGAATGACGAGAAATTGCCAGAACAACTCAAATGAGTGAAATGGTACTCTTATGACATTCAAATGGAATTCGGCCTCGATAAGTGTGCTAAGTGCACATTCGTACAAGGTAAGCCAACAAAAACACACAACAAAAAAATCGACGTAGATAGAACAATGCAGGAGCTAGACAACGAAGCATCATTTAGAAGAGGGCCGCCAGATACGTCACAAACAAATGCGCAAAGCAATTACCAAAGAATACTTGCGTAGAACGAGGCTGATCCTGAAAATATACTTTCCTCCAAGGAACAGAATCAAAGCCATAAACCAACTCGCAGCAGTACAAGTATTCCAATACAGCTGCAGAATAATAAGCTGGCCACAAGGGGAAATCAACAAGCTAGATATCAAATCAAGGAAACCCATCACCATCCACAAAAGGTTCCACAAAAATCAATGCATCCTGACAATGTACCTGCCAAGGCGAGAAGGAGTCAGAGGCCTGATGGAGCTCAACCAAGTGCACAGAATGACAACTGTAGGATTGGTTTAGTACGTGCAAAGTGCAACAGACTATTGAATCCAATATGAAAACACGAAGACAGCAAACGAGAAATGGTATCCTGAACCCACCTTGCAAATTTTCTCCAAAAGCAGGTGTGAATAAAATTTGTCAAACATGAAACTGAAACAGCAACGAATACAGCCCCAACAACTGCAAAAAAATATGAACAACATAAAACGAAATATCAACTGGCAGAACGATGAAAATATCTGTAACAACAAAATATTTGCAAAAAAAAAAAAAAAAATAGACAAATGACTTTGGAATGACTAAGAACTAAGCTCCTCACCACATACAAGGCTTTCATCCGCAGCTCAATGGAATACTGCTCTCCCCTCTGGGCTGGTGCTCCTGCCTCACACCGAGCTCGTCTTCACGCTGTTGAAAGCAAAGCATTCAGAATCATTGGAATCTCCCGCGATGAAGCTAACTCCAAGGGCCTCTCACTCACTCACCGCAGGCAGGTTGGTGGTCTTTCCGTCCTCTACCGACTCCTCTCTGGCCTTGCCCCCCCCCAGCTCTCTCTGGGCTCTGTCCCGCAAATATTCCTACAGGTCGCACAAGATCTGCCTGCAACCCTCGTATGGTTAAACTGCCAAAATCAAGACTCTCTGCTCACCTTCACTCCTTCATTCCTCTTTTCTCCCGCCTCTGGAACAAACTCCCTCACTCTCTTCAATCCCACTCCACCCTCCAGGTCTTTAAAACAGCTGTTCACCACCATCTCTTATCTTCCCCCATCCAAAACCTTGATCTTTTCTACCCCCGCTAATTTCACCCCAATTCCACTTTTTTGAAATACCAACTTCTGTCCTGGAAGTCCTTGGTGTCCTTGTGTTTTATACTTCCCCCACCCCCACCCCCCCTTCCCACGCCTCCTCCCCCCAAGCCCTCTCCCTCCCACACATCTCCCTGCTCTCAAGTGTTTGTGTGTTTCCCCTTCTCTCCCCATCTTGTCTTCCGCTCCCTCTTTTTATATATTTTGTTTGTCTGGTTGATTTGTTTGTGTAATAAATGTCAGCTCTTTCACGAGCCTCGATTCAGTATACAAAAAAAAAGAAGAAAAAAAAAGAAGAAGTAGTCAGCTCAACTGAGATAAAGAACGAATCATCTATATATATAAAGTAGAGTTGGCCTCTGTGTCTGTATCCTGATCTATCTACGATCTCTAAGATCTCGAGAACCCGTGGACGGATTTGCGAGCGGAAAGTACTGTTCGACTCGGGATGGTCCCAGGAATGTCACGGAGACATAAACATTTATAATCACTTGCTAGCGAATAAATAATAACGCATAAATACCTTTCAGCAGCGCGTAAAATAATCTTTCGTTTCAAGTCACTCTCACAAATAGCTTTCCGGAAATGACGGGTCGAAGTGGTCGAGCTGTTAGCATGACGCCTTATCTTTTCAGAGTCCGGGGTTCGAATCACCCCTCTGACATTTATTTTTCGCTTTTATCACGTCCTTTCCCGCACAATTTTTGGGACAGATCCCGTTGAGTGTTTTATTAAAGTTATTGTTTTGTCATTTTCTTATTGTTTTCATGTTTATTTGGCTTGAAACAAAAAAATTATGCCGCCGTTAGGCGTTATGACATCCGATCATAATGCAGCTAATTAGCTTCTAAAAACCAAGAGTCTGCCGTCTATCTATATATATAAAGTAGAGTTGGTCCTGATCTATGTATCTATGATCTCTAAGATCTCGAGAACCCGTGGACGGATTTGCGAGCGGAAAGTACTGTTCGACTCGGGATGGTCCCAGGAATGTCACGGAGACATAAACATTTAAAAAATTTCGGGTTTTAAAATTAGCGTATTATTAGCACTAGCAGAAGAGAGAGGGATTCGAAGGGAGGGAGCGCAGCGCTTCTAGCGCTTCTGACTACAGCACACCTTAAAATTAAAAAAACTTCGGGTTTTAAAATTAGTGTGTTACGCGTAATTAGCGCTAGCAGAAGAGGGAGGGAATCTAAGGGAGGGAGCGCAGTGCTCCCTCCAGCGCTTCTGTTAGCGTAATTAGCGTATTTCGGAACGTTAATTTTTCAACTTCATTATTCGGAATCAGTACGTCCCAGAGAACCTTCGTAACGTTAATTTTTCAACTTCATCCGATTGACATGGGACCAACGGCATGTGACAAAGAGTGAAACATACAGGCTACATTTATTTGACGACAATGAGTTCCGACTTCCGACCTCGGTGGGATGACAGGCTGAGTCAACCCCCCTGGTGTGAAGGGGGAGGAGGAGGGGAGGGGGAAGAGAAGGGGAGGGGAACGAGGGGGAAGGGGATGGGAGGGGGGGAGGGGGAGGGGGAAGGGGGGAGGGGGGAGGGGGAGGAAGGGGGAGGGGAAAGGGGGGGGGGAGGGGGAGGGGAGGGGCCCTTCTTCCCCTGGGCACCCCCGCACCCTTCCCTCCCCCCTTCCCCTCCCCCCTCCCCCCCCTTCCCCCTCCCCCCCATTCCCCTCCCCTCCTCTTCCCCCTCCCCTCCTCCTCCCCCGCTTCCCCCCTCCCCCCTCCCCCCCGTTCCCCTCCCCTCCTCTTCCCCCTCCCCTCCTCCTCCCACTCCCGTGCAAAGCCGGGTACCTCTGCTAGTTATAAATGCCCAAGACCAAAGACACAATATCAATGCCTTTAATAAAATGGCAGGACTGAGTCAATCGGTCAAGTGTAGGTTCTGCAAGATAGAAACAGAAAGTATGAGCCACTTCCTATTGGGATGTTAAAAAAAATACTCATATCAGAGCAGCTGTATACCCAAAGGCCCAACAAGGTAAGTAAATTAACCACTGGCACATCTGCAAAGATTTCAATGTCCCAGTTACAGAAAACACTTGGAAACAAACCGGAAGCAACCACTGAAAACAAGGAAGAAACAATCACGTACGACCTGATCCCATCGATTGTGAACATTAGATTGTGACCGGATATAGTAATGAGGTACAAAAAAAAAGTCTTTGTTAATTGAGGCGTCTGTATCCAGCGATTTTGGTTAAGCAACACAGAAATCAAGAAAATGACCAAATACCAAGGTCTCAAAAATTAGGTCAAATGTTCCTGGGAGCTGAAGAGCGCCGACATTGTACCTGTGATAATTGGAACAAGGCAATGAAAAAGATGAACCTTATGGAGATTTTAAAAACCATCCCTGGGAATATTACTACAAACGAACTGCAGTTGGAAGCTGTCCGGGGCTCGGTGACGATCCTGAAAAGAGGCCTCAGAATAAACTATGAGAACAAGAAAACTTCACAGATTGGTCCATGAATCGAGACCCCTTCCCAAAACTGAGGTGGATACTTCGAGACCGGGGAGGACTCCATTCCACCTTCTAAAACCTGCGTATGGACAAAACAACCAAAAACACACACACATGGATGCTTCTTTTAGCAATGGATGCAAAAATAGAGTATAATCTGTCTTTTGGCGGAAGGAGCAATACCCCTGGCTATCACCCAGGTAAAATAAATAGTATATGCACTGACGAAAGGTATCTTAAACGTATTTCAATGGTTGCTAGAAGACAGGGCAGCATGAAGAATCATACTAACATAATCATAATACTTTAAACAACCAAACAAAAAAAATACATATTTTGGGGGGCAATCCCTCCTCCCCCCCCCCCCCTCCCCATCTGTGTACCTTCTCAGACCCCAATTTTTCCAATGCCTTGAACAAACATTGGAACATCACGGATGATGAAGGATGTGGTGAAGTTTCATCGCAATTGTGTGTGTAGGTTATGAGAAAAAAGCAAATACCTATTTTATGGGGCAAGCACCCATAGACCACCTTAGACCCCGATATTTTAAATGCCAGGAACAAACTTTGGTACAACACGGGTGATTAAGGTTGTGGTGAAGTTTCATCGGAATTGCATGTGTAGTTTCTGAGAAGAAAGCAAATATCTGTTTTGGTAGGCAACCCCCCCACCCCCCGCCCCCTGTAGATCCCCAAAGGGGGAGATCTTTTTTAAATGTCGTGAACAATCTTCGGTATATCACGGGTGGTGAAGTTTGTGGTCAAGTTTCATTTAAATCGTGTGTGTAGTTTCAGAGGAAAAGCAAATCCCATTTTGGAGGGTCAAACCTAGATGCACTTTGACCCCGGTAAACCCCCTTAGACCCTGATTTTTTTTCATGCCGTGAACAAACTTTAGTCACAACACAACAAATATAATTTGTGCTAAATTTGGTCGCAATCCCATCAGCGGTTTCAAGTGTTTACGGACGGACGGACGGCGCGCCATCGCAAAAGCTCACCTGGAACGAAATAAAGTATCAATAAAATGCAAAGCCTGTCCGCGTCCTCTGTATTCAGACTTCTTCTTCCATATGCTAGATATGACAGCTTAGAAAAATACAAAGTGAGATGTTACTGCTGCGAGTGAGATGAATGAGGTGGTGGGGCGTGGGGGGGGGGGGGGGGTTGTGAGATTGAGAATGGCACCTACCAGCTGCTGATGGAGATGAACCTCATCGATCGAATTGAAAACAACCTACAAATGGTTCAATCGGATAAGTGCGCATTCAATAGAAAGGGCAAGACTGCTTGGAGGAGGTCTTCCTTGCAAAAGGATCTCTAGATACTAGAGGCAGCTGGACCAGGCAGATATAGACCAGTGAGCAGAGAAACACTGTGATATTTTCCCACATAAGTCCATGTTCAAGACTGCTTGGAGGAGGTCTTCCTTGCAGAAGGATCTCTAGATACTAGAGGCAGCTGGACCAGGCAGATATAGACCAGTGAGCAGAGAAACACTGTGATATTTTCCCACATAAGTCCATGTTCAATCTCCATGGGTCAGACAGGAAGCTGGAAGCACAGCAGCAGTTGGACGAAAAATTACTTTCAAACAGCTTTACCAGAACCGTAAAGTATCTCCAAGGACAAGTTGCGTGGAGGAGGGTTGGGAGGGGGGAGCTGGGTTAGGGGAGAGGGGGAATTTCATCACAGGAGCTGTAAATGTGGCACACTTCCTGCCAAATGACACGTAAAAGGCAACCATTCTTGAAAAGTTCTCGGAGGAGATGGTTGAACATGCATATGAAGGTTAATACGAGTATATTATCTGTATGTATTTTCCATTCAGAAAAACCTTGATGTGAAGAATGAGGGGTCACATGACAGCCTAGATTTGAACCTCTGAACTGCTGATAGACGTTGGGTGGTTAAAGCCCGATAGTAAATGAGAGCCACAAATGCGGTTCACCTGTCACACCTAGGAAATTCAGGGCACCACCTTCTACCAAATTGACTTGATGGCGTGAAAATAGAAATCTGGGATTGGCTAATGCTGCTATTAATTAGCAATTGGTCACTGGCCTTGACACCAATATTGTTTTTTGTTACGGACTCTAGACATCAAAAAGATACACATATCGAACAACCAGTTTCAAGTGGAGAACCTCGCCGCCATTAGAGCATGTGAATTGTTGCTCTCAGCTTGCCGGTGAGATGACAGAAGACGCCATTTGCATTTTTGCCTCCTTCATCTCGACCCCGTTTAAAATCTCAAGTGGACATGGGCAACTTGCTCGTACTTGTGTCGACAGGTGCGTAGTTAGCTCCATTACCTTTCAACTGTCTAGCCTTGATTCAATTGGTGGACCAAATGAGGGGCGGATCCAGGGATTTTAAGACCGGGGGTGGGGTTGAGGGGTCTGGGAGTGCTCCCCCAGGAAATTTTGAAATATTGATCGTCAGAAACGGTATTTTCTGCGTTCTTAGAATTGTTTCTGCAGTTCCTTGCGTTATTCCCTGGCCCAACAGTTCGGCAGATTCGCGATGACTAATGGGCCAAAGTCACGAACTGGTGAGCATATCCAACTGGAATCCTTTGTCAAAACAAGAATGATCGTTCTGTGGTGACAACTCGTGACAAAATCCGGTAACGGGCCGATTGGGAAACGCGCATTTAATGTGCTATTAAATAATTAACTCGACACCTCTCAACATGTCAGCCTCCGCCACGGTTATATCAGATCAAGCCGATTCGTTACACCATTATATCAGACGGTCACAGATTGATTAACCCAATATGGAGCTGTTGAAAAATTACGTAACGATTTTTTTTTTAGTAATGTAAACACAATAGTTAGTTAGTTAGTTATAATATGTAAGCACAATAGTTAGTTCTTTTATATGGCTGGATCTTCTTGGAGGGACTTCCGGTGATTGGTTTTTGGGCACAAGGGAAGACGGAAGGTGGTGAGGTGAGCCTTGAGGTGCTTGAACTCTTGGTGTGTGCTGCACTCGTTTGGAGTAATTGTTACGCTTTACGGTTCTGGATTGAATATACTTCCCTTGGAAGAAACCCGCCTCCTGGTCCTTTGGTTAATCTATTTAGACGTAACACCCACCCACGAACATAAATCGGATGTTTGATTTACGTAATTTACACAATGTAAAACCTGATTTATGTAACGTAACGTATTACTTCATTACCGTGCATTCTGACGTGCTGATTGGGAAATGCACAGTCAAAGCATGTACGATTGAGAAACGATTAAATAAGTTAAAAAAACTTGTTTTAGGGCTACCCACATTTTTTTCTTTACCAATTTCTGAAAAGACATCTCAAGGATGATTAAGTTTTACATCAATTTTTTCTTTTTAAAATTTGTATTTTTTTGAATTAAATTTTGATAGATGAAAATGTACCAGAAAAGAGGATCATTTGCCAAAATTCAGCTCTCTAGGACGTATAGAACCTAGAAAACGAACGACTCTAAAAAATTTAAAACGGGACAAACAAACAAAGTTCAGATGAAATTAAATAAAAGTGTGTAATTTTTTTTTTAACATGTATTTTTTAAATTAAATTTTGTTCGATGAAAATGTACCAGAAAAAAGGACCGTGGGCCAAATTTCAGCTCTCTAGGATATATGGAACCAAGAAAACGTATGGCTCAAAGATTTTAAAATGGGACAAACAAACAACGTTCAGATGAAATTAAATAAAAGTGTGTAATTTTGAATTTTTTTTTAATTTGTATTTTTAAATTAAATTTTGATATGTCAAAATGTACCAGAAAAGAGGACTGTGGGCCAACTTTCAGCTCTCTATGTCGTATGGAACTGAGAAAACGAACGGCTCAATTATTTTAAAACGGGACAAACAAACAAAGTCCAGCTGATATTAAATAAGTGTCATAAAAAAAAAAAATTTCATTTGTATTTTTTAAATTAAATTTTGTCCAATGAAAATGTACCAGAAAAGAGGACTGTGGGCCAAATTTCAGCTCTCTAGGACGTATGGAACCAAGAAAACGTATGGCTCAAAGATTTTAAAATGGGACAAACAAACAACGTTCAGATGAAATTAAATAAAAGTGTGTAATTTTGAATTTTTTTTTAATTTGTATTTTTTAATTAAATTTTGATATGTCAAAATGTACCAGAAAAGAGGACTGTGGGCCAACTTTCAGCTCTCTATGTCGTATGGAACTGAGAAAACGAACGGCTCAATTATTTTAAAACGGGACAAACAAACAAAGTCCAGCTGAAATTAAATAAGTGTCATTAAAAAAAAAAAATTAATTTGTATTTTTTAAATTAAATTTTGTCCAATGAAAATGTACCAGAAAAGAGGACTGTGGGCCAAATTTCAGCTCTCTAGGTTGTATGGAACTGAGAAAACGAACGGCTCAAAGATTTTAAAACGGGACAAAAACAAAGTTCAGATAAAATTAAATAAGTGTCTTTTTTTTTGGTATTTTTGAAATTAAATTTTGTTCGATGAAAATGTACCAGAAAAGAGGACCGTGGGCAAATTTCAGCTCTCTAGGATGTATAGAATCTAGAAAACGAACGCCTCAAAGATTTTAAAACGGGACAAACAAACAAAGTTCAGATGAAATTAAATAAAAGTGCATAATAAAAAAAGAAAATTAATCTGTATTTTTTAAATTTAATTTTGTTCGATGAAAATGTACCAGAAAAAAGGACCGTGGGCCAAATTTCAGCTCTCTAGGATATATGGAACCAAGAAAACGTATGGCTCAAAGATTTTAAAATGGGACAAACAAACAACGTTCAGATGAAATTAAATAAAAGTGTGTAATTTTGAATTTTTTTTTAATTTGTATTTTTAAATTAAATTTTGATATGTCAAAATGTACCAGAAAAGAGGACTGTGGGCCAACTTTCAGCTCTCTATGTCGTATGGAACTGAGAAAACGAACGGCTCAATTATTGTAAAACGGGACAAACAAACAAAGTCCAGCTGAAATTAAATAAGTGTCATTAAAAAAAAAAAATTAATTTGTATTTTTAAAATTAAATTTTGTCCAATGAAAATGTACCAGAAAAGAGGACTGTGGGCCAAATTTCAGCTCTCTAGGTTGTATGGAACTGAGAAAACGAACGGCTCAAAGATTTTAAAACGGGACAAAAACAAAGTTCAGATAAAATTAAATAAGTGTCTTTTTTTTTTGGTATTTTTGAAATTAAATTTTGTTCGATGAAAATGTACCAGAAAAGAGGACCGTGGGCAAATTTCAGCTCTCTAGGATGTATAGAATCTAGAAAACAAACGCCTCAAAGATTTTAAAACGGGACAAACAAACAAAGTTCAGATGAAATTAAATAAAAGTGCATAATAAAAAAAGAAAATTAATCTGTATTTTTTAAATTTAATTTTGCTCGATGAAAATGTACCAGAAAAGAGGACCGTGGGCCAAATTTCAGCTCTCTAGAACGTATGGAACCGAGAAAACGAACGGCTCAAAGATTTTAAAATGGGACAAACAAACAAAGTTCGGATGAAATTAAATAAAAGTGCATAATTAAAAAAAAATTTAATCTGTATTTTTGAAATTAAATTTGGTTCGATGAAAATGTACCAGAAAAGAGGACCATGGGCCAAATTTCAGCTCTCTAGGACGTATGGAACCGAGAAAACTAATGGCTCAAAGATTTTAAAATGGGACAAACAAAGTTCAGATGAAATTAAATTAAAGTGTGTAATTTTTAATTTGTTTTTAATTTCTATTTTTTAATTAAATTTTGTTAGATGAAAATGTCCCAGAAAACAGGACCGTGGGCCAAATTTCAGCTCTCTAGGACATATGGAACCTAGAAAACGAATGGCCCAAATATTTTAAAATGGGACAAACAAACAAAGTTCAGATGAAATTAAATAAAAGTGCATAATTAAAAAAAAAATTTAATCTGTATTTTTGAAATTAAATTTTGTTCGATGAAAATGTACCAGTAGTAGGAGACCAGCCTGTAGGTCCCGTGACCAAATTCTGGGAACAAAGGTTTGAAAGTGTTTTTGTGTTCCCTGATGAATACCGAACAATTTTGACTTGGGCCTTGAACCTTGAAAATGTCAGGCATTTCCGGGAAGGGTCAACAAAGGTCAAACAGGGGTCAAAATTCCAATATATTCCAATCGTGTCGATATGCATATCAAATTACTCGTCTAGTCATGAGGATTCCAAAAATGTATAGTTTGTTATACCTCCGACCTTAAATGAGGGCGCTATGGTCAAAAACGTCGAAAGGTCAATGCACTTTTGACTGGCGGTCAAATTCACCAACACAGTTAACATTGTCCGATTCTAATGATTTTAGTGTCTAATAATATGTTTTCTGACATGGCAAATTCAAATAAGCAACTTTTAAAAGTAAAGGTGGTTGCCATAACCTTGAAATTTCAAAATGGCTGCTAAAAGGTTAACATAAATTAGCCAAAAACAACAATTTTTTTCCCAAACCCATTGATAAGAAATTATTAAATGTTTGTCACCGTAACGTCACGAACAATTGAAACACTCCATTTTTAAAACAAAATAATGATTTTTAATTATGTGTATCATTTTTCTTTAGAGCACATGTTCGATATAATATTGTGTACCATATAAAGTGTATAGGTAAATGATGATGATGGGCTGTGAATATCTGGTAGTCATTTGTTCTGTTTCATGACGTCCACATACTAGTAATTTTTACAAACATTTTTTCTGTGTATTGATGTAAAGTAAATATGATTAGGATCCCCATAGGATCAAGACTAACATCTGCTCTGTATTTTTATAGTTTAGATCTTCTGGGAACAATGTCAGCACCAAAGTCAACACCAGTACTGAAGCCTCAACCAAACAGAAAAAGAAAACGAGAGGAAATATCTGGACTATGTATTTTGTGTAATGAACAATGCGATGAAGATAAAAGCAACATTTCTCCTGAAGCATGGGAACGCATGAAGGGCAAAGCACAAGATTGGAAAGGGTTGCATAAATTTGGAACTGTTTATGATTCAGTCAATTGGGATGCAGGACCGAATGGTGTCTATTTTCATAAGGCATGCAGGACTGCATTGGCAGCTCAACGTGGACTTCAACAAGCATTAAGAAAAAGAGATCAAGAACAGAAACAACAAACAGTGGACACACAAGAAACGCATGCAAAAGACCAGCAGCAAGCTGGACGATCTTCACGTAGCACAGGCCTCCTTCATGAAAAGAATCTGTGCATTTGGTGTACTAGGGCATGCCCGTACTATATATATATCTAAAATTATATCCCCCCCCTCTGTTTACATGAAATGGTTTGGTCCATTCGCAAAGCCAAAGCGAACGGCTTGCGAGTACGGTGACAATCCCCCCCCCCCTCTATTTACATGAAATGGTTTGGTCCATTCGCAAAGCCAAAGCGAACGGCTTGCGAGTACGGTGACAATCCCCCCCCTCTATTTACATGAAATGGTTTGGTCCAAAGCGAACGGCTTGCGAGTACGGTAGAACCCCCCCCTCTATTTACATGAAATGGTTCGGTCCATTCACAAAGCCAAAGCGAACGGCGAACGGCTAAATCGCCATAGCTCGGTAACTACTTGTCCGATTAATATGAAACCTTGAAAAGGCACATCCTCAGGTCCCCAGCAATATACCTGGCAAGTTTCAAGTATATCGGACCCGTGGTTGTCGAGAAACAGCGGTCACAGACATACACACACACATACACACACACATACACACACACACACACACACAGAGATTACTGGAATTATAGATAGATGAAACCAGAAGACTTGAAAAATTCCAAAACATTATGTATTATCCAACAGTTGAATGCGTGGAACACCTTCAAGTCACATACAATACACTTGGAAGATGACCAGATGAGAGAAAGAATTTTAACTGTCATAGATTCTACCCCTGATCCCTTTGCGTCAGAAATACGCTATCATCGTTCCTGCTGGATGAAATATGTGAAGCCTCACTACAAACATTCTGATTCATCTGGTGACCGAATGCACTTACAGAACGTGCGACTTACAGAGGTTAGACAGATGTTTTTTAGGCATGTCCGTACAGTTGTGCTGGAGATGAATGAGCCAAGAACATTACAGGGTCTTCTGGTTGATTGTAACCAAATGAGTGCAAACTTTGGTTTTGAAACTGTGATGAAAACCAGCACTATAAAACAAATGCTTCAAAATGAATTCAAAGACAACATTGGATTCCATGATCGTTTCCACAAGAACCAGAGCACAATTGTCTATGATGCATCTGCTGGTGGAAGTTACATTGAAGCAGCCATTTTTTCTTGGGGAATAAGTGATGAACAGTTACTAAACAATGTTGCAAGGCGTCTGAGAAAGAAGTTTACAGAAGAAGTGGGTTTATCTTGGCCTCTCCGTGTTGATGAGCTTGAAAATATTGAAGAACCCCATGAACTTTTGCGCCAACTTTTGACATGGCTCAAGGATCCTGATTCCAATGACTTTACTGAAGCATGTCATGATCCACAAATTGCTGCTTTGGCATCCCTCTTGTTTTCGTTCATCACCGGCAAACGCACATCCTTCCAAACAAAGTTATCAGTGACTCTTCATGGATTAACTCGGAGTCGTGAAATCATTGACATCTTGAAAAAATTTGCTCTTGGAATAAGTTACAAAGATGTTCTTGCTCTGTATGAAGCTTGGGCCATGGATGATATCAAAGCAAATGTTGCTTGTCCTGACGAGTTAGCAGATGGTTTTCCAGGAACAGGTATCCTAGATAACGATGACTTCAAAGATGATACATTGACAGGGGCCAATACATCTCACCGGACCAATGTTATGTTTGTACAACCTGATGATGTTACATCAATGGACTCAGAGGAGGGTCGTCCTATACTTCAATTGACCAAGTCTGAAGATTTGAAAGATTTAAGTACTTTACAACACAAGATTCATCCTTACAAAACAGTCAAACGTGGCCAGCCAGCAGTTCGTCAGGAAATTGATATCTCACTTCAAACAAGTGATGAGCAAAGAAAGCGAGGTGTTATGCACGTGTTGGCCCGTCTGGATATTGCAGGGAAGAACATACCAGCTGATGAACAGAAAGTTGGAAGTTTCACTGGGTTCCAGGCTAATATCCATGAGTATGTGGTGAAAAGTACAGCATACTATTTTCTGACATTTCCAAAGCCACCTCTGAAGTCAGTGGTTCACGAGGTTATGTGTCGCATGGTCACCGCAGCCGAGTGCAAGTCAATGCCATTTATTCAGCTGGTAGGCGACCAACCAGTCTATGCCCTTATTGTCCAGCTGAAAAATGAGAATCCTGAGAAATTTCAACTTATCCTTCCATTCTTGGGTCCATTCCACGCTCACATTTCCTTCATATCGGCGATAAACAAGCGGTTCCATGGCTCAGGTTTATTTGAAATTCTTGTGGCAGCCGATATAATTTCAGAAGGATCAGTTGACCAAGCACTTCGTGGTAAACACTACAACAGAGGCATAAGGTGCCTTTCACTTATGTATGAGGTGCTCATTCGCAGGATTATTTTTCGCGGGGTCAGCGAGGGACTGAAGCTATCATCGGAGCTCAAATCAAAGTTGGAAGTTCTTAGAAGTCCACCCAATAGCTCAAAAGAACAATTACAGGCCATCGCAGATGATTTCCTGATGGATGCAGAGTTCAAGTCCTTTGTAGAAAGAGCATTTGAGAGTGTTGGGAAATCAGACAGCCCTATGGCAAGGTTCTGGTTGAGCTTTATGGAAATGGTTGAAATACTGATCATGAACATATACGCCCTGAGGACACAGGATTGGGATTCATTCAAAGCATCCCTCCGAATGATGATGCCATGGCTGCGGATATACGACAATGATAAATACAGCAGATGGCTTGTAGAATTCTGGCTTGAGATTAGCAGTCTCCCCGAAGAAAAAGAGAGGTACATGGGAGATGGCCTATTCGCACAATCAATGACCGGGAAACCGTACTCGTGCTTACCCCTGGATCTCTGGATAGAAATGACCATGAATAAAGGGTCGAAGATGAAAGCAGGTTGGAAGCGCATCTTAAAAAATGAAAAGATGTTGTTGACTCACACAAGAACCGTCAACTCTGTGAATAGAGTTAGAAGTTCACTACATGCATTGGCAAACCTCACCAAATCATCTGAAGGTCACAGAGAGAACTCCACAACGAGGTTGTTGCTGGATGAGCGTGGTGTACAAGATCTAGACAATTGCATCACGGAATTTGATTGTGACCCATTCGACCTTACACAGCCTATCTTGAGGTCGCTCCAGTCAGGAATGGTCGCATCAGATGCACTTGTCAAAGACTTTGACTCAGAACATGAGGATGGGGAGACTCTAGTGCAATCATTCTTCAAAGAGCGCAAGTTCTCTGGTGATAAACAGTTTGATGCAACCATACACAGAAACAGCAGACACAGCTTCAGCAAACCACCAGTTATCAAAGACGCATCAAAACAGAAGGTCACAAAAACAGATGCTATGGAAAACAAAGCCGTGGCCGAGATCATCACTTTGGCACAAGAGTTAGATGATGGTCTAGTGCTATCTGAAGTCATGGAATACCGCGTGACAGAAGAGTGTCTTCCCATCTTCAATGTAAATGGAACAATGCGCAAAGGGCAAAAATGTAAACTGGCACAAAAGTTCAACTTTATTGAACTGGAGTTCCGGGATAGATACATTGCACTAGTAGATATGGGGTTCATTTGGAGGCTATCAACCCCGTCTGCTGAGGATAGAGAGAAGCAAGACGAAAGTGCTTATACATGGGGCGATTATGCTGCTAAAATGTTTAACCTTGTTGTCCAACGCCATCCTACGGCTTCCCAGATAATATTTGTAAATGACCCATATGATCTACAACACAGCATCAAAGATAGTGAACATGAAAGGCGAACAGGTGAATTGCCTTTTGTTGGTGGGACCAGGAATATTTTCATCAAGAGAAATGATGAACTGCCATCCCCTAGGCACTTCAACAACATGTTCAAGAACCCAGGAAACAAAATTCGTCTGCAGCAATTTCTGAAGACTGAGTTCAAAACCCTGTTACTCCAACATCCAGATACCAGATTTATTTACTCTGTGAGGGAACGCTGTAGTGATTTGTCCACTGATGAGGAGGTAGTTGAGTTGACATGTCAGCATATGGAAGCAGACACCATTCTGTTGTACATATATTCCCAACTAAGAAAGTCGGGAGTAAAAGATGCCGTTGTCATTGATGCAGAAGACACAGATGTGTTGGTTTTAGTATCGTATGTGGCACATCAAATTGAAGGTATGCTAGGACTGAAAAGGAAGAAAAGCATAATTGATTGCGCAACACTCCTTGATAAGGATATTAGTGATATCATTATCCCATTTCACATCCACACTGGTGCAGATGCTATTTCCAGTTTCTATGGCCGTGGAAAACCATCAGTCTTTGACAGCACAATGAAGTCAGAAGAGGCACGAGAGCTACTTAGAGGGCTTGGGAAATGTCTCCCAGTGACATCACAAACTCTTAAACAGCTAGAGCAGTATACCATCAAATACATATACAAGGATAAATCAAGCAAGACACTCGCAGAAGCTCGGGCCAAAAAGTGGGAGGGGATGAAGAGGAAATCGACTCTCAGGATTCCTCCTGATACAGATTCACATAATTTGAAGGTAACACGGGCCAACTATCAGGCATTCTTCATGTTAAACTTTATGAATCCAGATGCTCCATCATCTCCCCTTCAGCATGGTTGGAGCTTGAGAGAGGGCAAATGTTTGCCAATACGGTATTCACAGCCGGCACTACCTCAACGTCTACGTGATGCCAGAACAAACCGCACTGTAGACTCTGACACAGATTCAGATACTAGTGATTGTAACAGTGATTCTGACTCTGATTCTGATGGATATGACACTGAGTAGGATGATGAACTGGGCAATAAAGCAAGATAAGCATCATTGGACAATGTGTTTAGAAATAACTGTGTTATTGTTGGCCAAGGATCCTGATTCAAGTCTTTCAGTAGCCCTTTTGCCAGCCATTTTGAAATTTCAAGGTTATGGCAACCACCTTTACTTTTAAAAGTTGCTTATTTGAATTTGCCATGTCAGAAAACATATTATTAGACACTAAAATCATTAGAATCGGACAATGTTAACTGTGTTGGTGAATTTGACCGCCAGTCAAAAGTGCGTTGACCTTTCGACGTTTTTGACCATAGCGCCCTCATTTAAGGTCGGAGGTATAACAAACTATACATTTTTGGAATCCTCATGACTAGACGAGTAATTTGATATGCATATCGACACGATTGGAATATATTTGAATTTTGACCCCTGTTTGACCTTTGTTGACCCTTCCCGGAAATGCCTGACATTTTCAAGGGGGCAGCCCAAGTCAAAATTGTTCGGTATTCATCAGGGAACACAAAAACACTTTCAAACCTTTGTTCCTAGAATTTGGTCATGGGACCTACAGGCTGGTCTCCTACTACAGAAAAGAGGACCGTGGGCCAAATTTCAGCTCTCTAGGACGTATGGAACCGAGAAAACTAATGGCTCAAAGATTTTAAAATGGGACAAACAAAGTTCAGATGAAATTAAATAAAAGTGTGTAATTTTAAATTTGTTTTTAATTTGTATTTTTTAATTAAATTTTGTTCGATGAAAATGTCCCAGAAAAGAGGACCGTGGGCCAAATTTCAGCTCTCTAGGACATATGGAACCTAGAAAACGAATGGCCCAAATATTTTAAAACGGGACAAACAAACAAAGTTCAGATGAAATTAAGTAAAAGTGCGTAATGAAAAAAAAAATTAATTGGTGTTTTTTAAATTAAATTTTGTTGGATGAAAATGTACCAGAATAGAGGACTGTGGGCCAAATTTAAGCTCTCTCGGACATATGGAACCTAGAAAACGAACGGCTCAAAGATTTTAAAACGGGACAAACAAACAAAGTTCAGATGAAGTTAAATAAATGTGTGTAAAAAAAACGACTAAATAATTAAATAATTAATCACCTCGAGCTGAACGTGAGGAGACTGCCCACCAGGTTCCTGAAACTAGATTGGTAAAAGGCAACTATTCCTTCCTGGCCGACCCCACCATAAGGGAGATATAATTGGGGCCGTTGAAGAAGTAGAGGTGGTAGTTATAAAATGGCTCATTGTACTGTCACAATATAATTAGTTTGATCGCAACAATGAACCCCACTCTCCAAAATACACAGTGGAAGGTCCATATATAAGCTTGGCATGAGGTTCCTCCCTCTTTCTCATACTCTCTAGCCGAGAATACTCTCTTCCTCATCGTCTTACTCATACTCTCTTGTTTTACTTTTACAGAGCATCGGAGCTGCTGGAGCATTCTCTAGGCAGAGAATGCAATGGGTGGTGTGCCATTGCCTTTCACAGTGAAAGTCAGGGCAGGAATTTGGAATCTGATCAAGGTGCCGACACGTAATGAGCTCCACTTGAGGTACGACTCGATTGGATGTTTAATGTCCAACAGTGATTGCTTATCAGACGAGGCACTCGGATAAGACCTGGTCTCCTGCCCTCTTTCTTTCTGCCCTCCTCTCCCTCAAGCACTCATTGAGGCAACACTTTGCCTGTGAAGCAACAGGTTGACAGTTTATAGTTTGGTGGGTACCTGAGTAACCTAAACGAGACCTCACAGTTCAGATGTTAAATTAGCTTCTGTCTAATAATCTTGTCAACTGGTGAAATGCATTATAGGTATTATTTCCATATTCATGTAAGAGCTTGCTGATACAGTATATTTCATGTTAAACAGTGATATTTAGATGAGGAATCGGTGCATTTTCAGATGTTTAATGAAGACAGAAATGTTCACAGAATATGGGAACCAAACATGTACTGGTATACTCATGGCGTCATGGTGCAAGTGCTCAGATATGAATATCTGGCTGCGTATTCCTCTTCCCTACCACAAAATGCTCACATGTGTGCTGTACCCTGCACCCAACGATGATGACACCATAAATACCTCAATATCTGCTAACATGGATCAAATGACAACCATGCGCATAACAACTATCTCTTCCTCATGAATGGCGACATCAACCGATCCCATGCCAGCTGGCTTTGTGGAAGCTTTGCATTGTAGCTGAGGCCTTATGTGGCTCTGTGGGTCTTACCCAACCTGTAAACTTTGCAACCTGCATTTCTATAATTAGGACGTCCTCCTTCCGGGACCTGTTGATGTCGAACTTTGCATCCAACCTCTTATGTTCCACTTCTGTTTGTCTTCGCTCCTCTGATAAATTTATTGTCAAAGCTCATATCTGACTATTTTTAGAGATTGATTTCAAAGCCACAGTATCTGGTTGGACTCATAGACCCACTAGCAGGGACTGCCATCCAACATGTCAAAAGAATGGGGCTGCCCTCTCCACAGCATCTGATATTGATTCTGCCTCTAAGTACTTTCAAAAATGCTTCCTCTCTCTCCGATGCACCAATTTATTCTGTCCTGTCCGTTGCTATCTAATCCACCCTCTCAGTCCTTGTGGACTGAATCCTCTGTGGTGAGGCAGTTGCAGCCAAGCAGCTTGCTTTCTTAACCGAGAATGCTAACCCAACTGAGGATGACTTTAGTTCACTCCATAAGGCTCTCACGGGAAGTGTGTGTCCACCTTTAGGCAAGCCAAAAAATATAATCTCTCTAACAGTCTCCTTTCTCAAACTATTGGTGGTGCCTAGTCATGTCCGTCTTTGGAGTATGCCACTCCTCCATCTCCTATGGCCTCACCTCAGATTCTGCTCGAAATGAGAAAGAATGCTCAATGCAGTATTTGCCTCCAAATCTCATGAAACCAAACCATCCCACCATATCACCACCTTACCCCCCTCGTACCCACTGTTTTCTTGACTCTGGAGAAAGTTATGCCCAACCTCAACTATATACAGTGCCTTCAGAAAGTATTCACACCACTTGACCTTCTTCACATTTTGTTGTTACAGCCTGACTTTAAAATGGATTAAACTGATATTTTTTTCTGTCACTGATTTACACATAATACACCATAATGTCAGAGTGGATTTTCTTCTTTTTTAATTTTTCACAAATTAATAAAAAAATGAAATACAGAAATATCTTTTTTACACAAATATTCAGCCCCATGAGTCAATACTTCATAGAAGCGCCTTTGGCAGTGATTACAGCTTCAAGACTTCTTGAGTATGTCTGTATCAGCTTTGTACATCTGGATTTGGGGAGTTTCTCCCAATCTTCTTTGCAGATTTGCTCAAGGTCTGTCAAGTTGGATGGGGAGTGTCGGTGAAGAGCAATCTTCAAGTCTTTCAACAGATTCTCAATGGGATGTAAGTCTGCGCTTTGGCTGGGCCACTCAACGGCTTTCGCATTCTTGTTCTGAAGCCATTCCAGTGTTGCTTTGCTGTATGCCTGGGGGTGATTGTCCTGTTGGAATGTAAATCTTCGCTGCAGTCTAAGGTCCTTTGCACTCTGAAGCAGGTTCTCCTCAAATATTTGTCTGTATTTGGCTCCATTCATTGTTCCCTCTATCCTTACAAGTCTCACAGTTCCTGCTGCTGAAAAGCATCCCCATAGCATGATGCTGCCACCTTCATGCTTCATGGTAGGGATGGTGTTAGATGGGTGATGAGCTGTGCTTGGTTTCCACTAGATGTAGATCAGTCAGTTGGGTCAGTTTGTCTCATCAGGCCACAGAATATTTTGCCTCATGCTCTGAGAGTCTTTCACGTGCCTTTTTACAAACTCCACGTTTGCTGTCAGGTACCTTTTTCTCAGGAGTGGCTTTTGTCTGGTCACTCTCCCATAAAGCCTAGATTTGTGGAGTGCTGCAGAAACTGTTGTCCTTCTGGCAGGTTCTCACAGCTCAGCCAATAAACTCTGTAGTTCTGTCAGGTGGTCATTGGGTTCTTGGTCACCTCCCTGACCAAGGTCCGTCTTGGCTGGTTGCTCAGTTTGATCAGATGGCCAGCTCTAGGAAGACTCTGTGTAGTTCCATATTCTTTCCATTTCCTAATGATGGAGCTCACTGTGCTCTTGGGAACGTTCAACACTCTAGAAATTGTTTTATACCTTTCCCCAGATCTATACCTCCTCACAATTATATTGTTGTGGATATGAGAATTGTGTTTTTTTATTGTGTAAAATATCACCCTCCTTCCTCCATTCAGTGTAAAAAGGTCAAAGGTCGTGCCCGTAGTTATTCCATAAACAATCACGTAGCCAATCATAGATTTCTTTTGTTCAGTAGTTATCTCCTTATTATGTGTATTAGGTTAAGGCTGTGGCTTCCATTAATTAATACTGCATTGCACCGAAGTGGAATAAGGTAGATTCCCTGCACATCCCCCCTTTCGTCAATTGCCAACTGCATAGGGCGGTTTGCTGCATTCTGCTGCTGCTGTGGGTTGTGGTTTTTTCGCTGCAAGACTCCATTAGCCACGAGGTCATCTCGGAGCAGAAGGTGGGAGGAGTTGGCCCAGCACCGGGAACAAGGCGTGGCCTTGCCAACGCCTCCTCTAAGGGCGGGATCGGTGAGCCCTTGCGACCAATCAGGGCCGAGGCGAGCTCACCGATGGGCGTGTCCTGGAGGCCGGCGGCTTGATCGCCTGAGGCGATATATAAATGCACGCGGAAGCCTTTGCAAGAAGTTCAAGAGGGAGGAGTCCAGAGAGCAAGTTCAAGAGAGAGAGGAGTCCAGAGAAGAAGTTCAAGAGAGTTGGAGAGAAACGGGAGGGAGGATAAGTGAATACCCAAGAGAGTCCTGAGAGTTGCGGGAGAGAAACGGCAGTTCAAGAGAGAGAGAACCCGTCACGCCAGACCCCCCCCCCCCCCAGCAGCTTGACTCCACCAAGCAGCGTTGGCTCCACCAGGCAGCTTCGACCGTTACCCCACGGGAACCAGGATCGGTGGCATCGGTGGCCGTCGAGGTCCAGCCCGACGTCCCGTGCGGGATCAAGCCCGAACCATCTGCTCCAGCTGAACCTTCCTCTCCTTCCAGCGATTCGTTCTTATCATCATCCCCCGTGTAAGTCTGATTGTTCGTCCGTCTTCTGTGTTGTCCTGGGGTTGTAGGTAAGACTGCCATAGGTAAGCTATATTTGCAGTGTGTCTCCTCGCTTCTTTCTGTCTTTTATTTTATTATCCTTCCTTCTTCCTTGGTTTCTTTAATTGTGTAAATAGTAGTAATAAATAATATTGTCCAATACTCTCAGGACTCTGTCTTTATTTTCTTATCTTTCCTTCCTCCTTGGTTACTTTTCATGGTGTACATAATTAGTAGTAATAAATAATATTCGTATTTCCAACCTTTTGTCTTCTTCTTCTTCACATCCTTCGTCTTTGTCTTTTCCAAATTGAATACCTGTGGCACGATTTGGCCAACGTTCAGGAATCGGGTCTAGTCATTGTTAATAGTTCGTGCCGTGGTTGCTAAAACCGTTCGGCAATTAACATCTGTCCGCGGTACGAACGGGGCTGTGCCACCTACCTTTCCGGGGGTAGCTGGGCAGTGTCAGGGACCACGTCGGTCAGTTATAGGAGAGGGGACTAATCCCCCCTCTAAGGGGAACCGAGGCCGCCGTTGGGTTCCGCAACAATATCTTGGATTTCTATGGACAGTTCCTTGGACTTCATGGTCGAGGTTTTGCCCTGATATGCACTGTCAACAGTGGGACCTGATATGGAAAGGTGTGTTTCTTTCTAAATCATGAACAATCATTTTGAATTGGCCACAGGTATACTCCAATCAAGTTGTAGAGACATCTCAAGTAAGATCAAAGGTAATTGGATGCACCTGAGCTAAATTTGGAGTGTCCTAGCAAATGTGTTGAATACTTATCGACTCAAGACATTTCAGCTTTTCATTTTAATTATTTTGGAAAGTTTTCTAAAAAAAGAAATTCCACTTTGACATTCGGGGTATTATGTGCAGATCATTGACACAACAAATCTCGATTTAATCTATTTTCAATTCAGGCTGTAACACAACAAAATGTGAAAAAAGTGAAGGAGTGTGAATTCTTTCTGAAGGCCCTGTAGATACACACACACACACACACACACACACACACACACACACACACACACACACACACACACACACACACACACACACACACACACACACACACTTATTATTGTTAATTGGCGATGGGCCCAGGTGACATCAGAACACATATTCTCCACTTCTACTCTACTGCTCTTGGTTCTCATTTGTCTTCTCTTCTATCACAGCCTCCACCATTCCTGGAATTCCAACACTACTCCCATTTACAAGAAAGCTGAAAAAACATATCCTTTCAACTGCAGACCAGTAAACGTACTTCCAATTACAAGCAAAGTCATGGAGTCTATCGTTACTACTGATGTCCACTCTTGGAGCTATCTCCTCTCCTCTCACAGTGGGCCCTTGGATGTCTTGGACCTATCCTTTCTCTTCATCTACATAAACTTCCTGTATGATGCTTTTGAAAAACCTCTTCCTTTTTTGCAGATGACTCCATATTATGTGAGACAGTACCACCCCCCCCCCCCCCCCCCCCAATCCCACTGGCAGGCTCTGTTGAAGTTCAATATTGATTAGATAGATGTTGGTCTGTCTGGAATGGAACATTTCTTTTAATCCTTGTGAATGTCGTGGTCCCATCCTGTTTATACAGAACGAACCCCAAACGAACCCCAAACGAACCCACAAATCTATTCATGCGTCATATGGTCTTTGATCAGCTTGATCTACCCCCACCCCATACACGCAATCCCATTAACCCTCCATCACCTAACTCTCTTACTTGCAGGTTTCTGTGTTTCTTCCTCTGTCCTCTTTCCTCCTGGTTCATCCCCTTGCTTGCTTTTTCCAATTATCTCCCCACCCTGAATCCATTGCCATTTTGCCCCATTCAACCCACCCTTCCATGAGCCAATATTTTTTGCACAAAACACAGGCAGGTTTATTATAACAACAAAATTACAACAAGCTCTGGAATTTGCATTCAACACGATTGCAGCAAGCTAAATCACTCTTTTTGAAGTGTTATTTATTTAACAAAATGGGAATCAATAATGATTCATCAGCAAAACCTTTGCCCACTTGAGCATGACGAATTGAATACTCAGGAGTAAAAGAGATAATTCCAAATCCAGCCTTTCCATGTTTAATGAGAATTTGCTGGTTAAACAAAAAAGCAACAGCAATTGATAAAACAACAATAAAGAAAATTAAAACTTGATATTTCAGTTATATAAATATTATATTATACAATAAATATGACCGCAGACTCATCAATTTCAGATGATTCATGAGCCCACGCGTAGGTGTGACGCACGTTTATTTATTGGGAAACATGAGGAATCATTCGGAGAATGTTTTGTTTTGTAATCCTGCACATTAAAATAGAGTGAATGTTGGGAGAGAAAATAAGGAAAACTTTCCAAATTGCCCCAATACGATTATGGGGGCCTGGGAGCCCCCATAATCCGCAATACAGAGACTTGCTTTTCGTTCACAGTCAATCAAATGCACCACACTCATGATGGAGCTTGTCTGCTGCCAAAGCAGTTTCTTGGCAAAGGTTTGTACTAGTGGATTGCCTTGGCCTTCCCAGCATTCAGTCAGGAAAGGAAATTGGAATTTGTTCAGGGTGCTGGCAACATGCCACCTCCTCTTTATGGAGGGCACCGTACCATGGTATCTGAAGGAATTAAGAATTTGTTCAGGGTGTTGGCAACATGCCACCGCTTCTTTACGGAGGGCACCGTACCATGGTATCTGAAGGAATTAGGAATTTGTTCAGGGTGCTGGCAACATGCCACCTCCTCTTTACGGAGGGCACCGTACCAATCGTACCATGGTATCTGAAGGAATTAGGAATTTGTTCAGGGTGTTGGCAACATGCCACCTCCTCTTTACGGAGGGCACCGTACCATGGTATCGGAAGGAATTAGGAATTTGTTCAGGGTGCTGGCAACATGCCACCTCCTCTTTATGGAGGGCACCGTACCATGGTATCTCAAGGAATTACGAATTTGTTCAAGGTGCTGGCAATATGCCACCTCCCCTTTATGGAGGGCACCGTACCATGGTATCTGAAGGAATTAGGAATTTGTTCAGGGTGCTGGCAACATGCCACCTCCTCTTTACGGAGGGCACCGTACCATGGTATCGGAAGGAATAAGGAATTTGTTCAGGGTGCTGGCAACATGCCACCTCCTCTTTACGGAGGGCACCGTACCGTGGTGTCTGAAGGAATTAGGAATTTGTTCAGGGTGCTGGCAACATGCCACCTCCTCTTTACGGAGGGCACCGTACCAATCGTACCATGGTATCTGAAGGAATTAGGAATTTGTTCAGGGTGTTGGCAAATGGCAACATGCCACCTCCTCTTTACGGAGGGCACCGTACCATGGTATCGGAAGGAATTAGGAATTTGTTCAGGGTGCTGGCAACATGCCACCTCCTCTTTATGGAGGGCACCGTACCATGGTATCTCAAGGAATTAGGAATTTGTTCAAGGTGCTGGCAATATGCCACCTCCCCTTTATGGAGGGCACCGTACCATGGTATCTGAAGGAATTGGGAATTTGTTCAGGGTGCTGGCAACATGCCACCTCCTCTTTACGGAGGGCACCGTACCATGGTATCGGAAGGCATTAGGAATTTGTTCAGGGTGCTGGCAACATACCACCTCCTCTTTACGGAGGGCACCGTACCGTGGTATCGGAAGGAATTAGGAATTCGTTCAGGGTGCTGGCAACATGCCACCTCCTCTTTATGGAGGGCACCGTACCATGGTATCTCAAGGAATTAGGAATTTGTTCAAGGTGCTGGCAATATGCCACCTCCCCTTTATGGAGGGCACCGTACCATGGTATCTGAAGGAATTGGGAATTTGTTCAGGGTGCTGGCAACATGCCACCTCCTCTTTACGGAGGGCACCGTACCATGGTATCGGAAGGCATTAGGAATTTGTTCAGGGTGCTGGCAACATGCCACCTCCTCTTTACGGAGGGCACCGTACCGTGGTATCTGAAGGAATTAGGAATTTATTCAGGGTGCTGGCAACATGCCACCTCCTCTTTACGGAGGGCACCGTACCATGGTATCTGAAGGAATTAGGAATTTGTTCAGGGTGCTGGCAACATGCCACCTCCTCTTTACGGAGGGCACCGTACCATGGTATCTGAAGGAATTAGGAATTTGTTCAGGGTGCTGGCAACATGCCACCTCCTCTTTACGGAGGGCACTGTACCAATCGTACCATGGTATCTGAAGGAATTAGGAATTTGTTCAGGGTGCTGGCAACATGCCACCTCCTTTTTATGGAGGGCACCGCAGCATGGTATCTGAAGGAATTAGGAATTTGTTCAAGGTGCTGGCAATATGCCACCTCCCCTTTATGGAGGGCACCGTACCGTGGTATCTGAAGGAATTAGGAATTTGTTCAGGGTGCTGGCAACATGCCACCTCCTCTTTACGGAGGGCACCATACCGTGGTATCTGAAGGAATTAGGAATTTGTTAAGGGTGCTGGCAACATGCCACCTCCTCTTTATGGAGGGCACCGTACCATGGTATCTGAAGGAATTAGGAATTTGTTCAGGGTGCTGGCAACATGCCACCTCCTCTTTACGGAGGGCACCGTACCGTGGTATCTGAAGGAATTAGGAATTTGTTCAGGGTGCTGGCAACATGCCACCTCCTCTTTACGGAGGGCACCGTACCATGGTATCTGAAGGAATTAGGAATTTGTTCAGGGTGCTGGCAACATGCCACCTCCTCTTTACGGAGGGCACCGTACCAATCGTACCATGGTATCTGAAGGAATTAGGAATTTGTTCAGGGTGTTGGCAACATGCCACCTCTTCTTTACGGAGGGCACCGTACCATGGTATCTGAAGGAATTAGGAATTTTTTCAGGGTGCTGGCAACATGCCACCTCCTCTTTATGGAGGGCACCGTACCATGGTATCTGAAGGAATTAGGAATTTGTTCAGGGTGCTGGCAACATGCCACCTCCCCTTTATGGAGGGCACCATACCATGGTATCTGAAGGAATTAGGAATTTGTTCAGGGTGCTGACAACATGCCACCTCCTCTTTACGGAGGGCACCGTACCGTGGTATCTGAAGGAATTAGGAATTTGTTCAGGGTGCTGGCAACATGCCACCTCCTCTTAATGGAGGGCACCCTACCATGGTATCTGAGGGAATTAGGAATTTGTTCAGGGTGCTGGCAACATGCCACCTCCTCTTTATGGAGGGCACCGTACCGTGGTATCTGAAGGAATTAGGAATTTGTTCAGGGTGCTGGCAACATGCCACCTCCTCTTTACGGAGGGCACCGTACCATGGTATCTGAAGGAATTAGGAATTTGTTCAGGGTGCTGGCAACATGCCACCTCCTCTTTACGGAGGGCACCGTACCAATCGTACCATGGTATCTGAAGGAATTAGGAATTTGTTCAGGGTGTTGGCAACATGCCACCTCCTCTTTACGGAGGGCACCGTACCATGGTATCGGAAGGAATTAGGAATTTGTTCAGGGTGCTGGCAACATGCCACCTCCTCTTTATGGAGGGCACCGTACCATGGTATCTCAAGGAATTAGGAATTTGTTCAAGGTGCTGGCAATATGCCACCTCCCCTTTATGGAGGGCACCGTACCGTGGTATCTGAAGGAATTAGGAATTTGTTCAGGGTGCTGGCAACATGCCACCTCCTCTTTATGGAGGGCACCCTACCATGGTATCTGAAGGAATTAGGAATTTGTTCAGGGTGCTGGCAACATGCCACCTCCTCTTTATGGAGGGCACCGTACCGTGGTATCTGAAGGAATTAGGAATTTGTTCAGGGTGCTGGCAACATGCCACCTCCTCTTTACGGCGGGCACCGTACCGTGGTATCTGAAGGAATTAGGAATTTGTTCAGGGTGCTGGCAACATGCCACCTCCTCTTTATGGAGGGCACCGTACCGTGGTATCTGAAGGAATTAGGAATTTGTTCAGGGTGCTGGCAACATGCCACCTCCTCTTTACGGAGGGCACCGTACCGTGGTATCTGAAGGAATTAGGAATTTGTTAAGGGTGCTGGCAACATGCCACCTCCTCTTTATGGAGGGCACCGTACCATGGTATCTGAAGGAATTAGGAATTTGTTCAGGGTGCTGGCAACATGCCACCTCCTCTTTACAGAGGGCACCGTACCGTGGTATCTGAAGGAATTAGGAATTTGTTCAGGGTGCTGGCAACATGCCACCTCCTCTTTACGGAGGGCACCGTACCATGGTATCTGAAGGAATTAGGAATTTGTTCAGGGTGCTGGCAACATGCCACCTCCTCTTTACGGAGGGCACCGTACCAATCGTACCATGGTATCTGAAGGAATTAGGAATTTGTTCAGGGTGTTGGCAACATGCCACCTCTTCTTTACGGAGGGCACCGTACCATGGTATCTGAAGGAATTAGGATTTTTTTCAGGGTGCTGGCAACATGCCACCTCCTCTTTATGGAGGGCACCGTACCATGGTATCTGAAGGAATTAGGAATTTGTTCAGGGTGCTGGCAACATGCCACCTCCCCTTTATGGAGGGCACCGTACCATGGTATCTGAAGGAATTAGGAATTTGTTCAGGGTGCTGACAACATGCCACCTCCTCTTTACGGAGGGCACCGTACCGTGGTATCTGAAGGAATTAGGAATTTGTTCAGGGTGCTGGCAACATGCCACCTCCTCTTAATGGAGGGCACCCTACCATGGTATCTGAGGGAATTAGGAATTTGTTCAGGGTGCTGGCAACATGCCACCTCCTCTTTATGGAGGGCACCGTACCATGGTATCTGAAGGAATTAGGAATTTGTTCAGGGTGCTGGCAACATGCCACCTCCTCTTTACGGAGGGCACCGTACCAATCGTACCATGGTATCTGAAGGAATTAGGAATTTGTTCAGGGTGTTGGCAACATGCCACCTCCTCTTTACGGAGGGCACCGTACCATGGTATCGGAAGGAATTAGGAATTTGTTCAGGGTGCTGGCAACATGCCACCTCCTCTTTATGGAGGGCACCGTACCATGGTATCTCAAGGAATTAGGAATTTGTTCAAGGTGCTGGCAATATGCCACCTCCCCTTTATGGAGGGCACCGTACCGTGGTATCTGAAGGAATTAGGAATTTGTTCAGGGTGCTGGCAACATGCCACCTCCTCTTTACGGAGGGCACCGTACCGTGGTATCTGAAGGAATTAGGAATTTGTTCTGGGTGCTGGCAACATGCCACCTCCTCTTTACGGAGGGCAACGTATCATGGTATCGGAAGGAATTAGGAATTGGTTCAGGGTGCTGGCAATATGCCACCTCCTCTTTACGAAGGGCACCGTACCATGGTATCTGAAGGAATTAGGAATTTGTTCAAGGTGCTGGCAATATGCCACCTCCTCTTTACGGAGGACACCGTACCGTGGTATATTTAACGTCCACAAACGACTGGTTCTGGCAGACAGCTCTTCCAGATTGGTGTCCATCCAAGCCTCCGATATGAAGTCGAAACATCTAAGACTGGGCGATCCTGCAGAGCATCGAGTGGAATGGCTGTATCGGGTTTCAGAGCAATCGGATGGTAAATAAGGGACAAGTAGAGATCCGAAGTTTCAGGGGGTAACCCCTCCTGGGAGCCCCCATAAACCGCAATCGACAAATGTAAGCCTGAGCGATTGTGCAGGCTATGGTCGTGTATTCATGTGTCAAGTTTCAGAACAATCAGCTTGGTGATCACTAAACTGATCAGGCAGGAGTGGCAAAAAATACATTTATTTATTTTTTTAGTTATTTTTGTTTTATGAAGACATTTTTAGTTCATGTCTTCAATCAGTCAGTAATTTGGGGTTTGTAGCGGTTACCGCTGGATGCACACAATCGCCTTGCACCGGCCAGAACACGGCCAGACGCGCCTCTCCCGGGCATGCCCGGACTCACTGTTCCCGGGCACGCCCGAACCTCCCGGGCACGCCCGGTCTCGTCTTTCCCGGGCATGCCCGCTCTCGCCTTTCCAGGGCTCGCCCAGAGCGTCCAGGCATGCCCGCTATCGCCTTTTCAGGGCTCGCCCAGAGCGTCCGGGAATGCCCGCTATCACCTTTCCAGGGCTCGCCCAGAGCGTCCGGGCATGCCCGCTATCGCCTTTCCAGTGCTCGTCCAGAGCGCCTGGGCACGCCCAGCCTCGACTTGCCAGGCCGCAGCCAAACACGCCCGGGCAGGTCCAGACTCGCCTTTCCAAGGCTCGCCCTTGACACCCGGGCATGCCCGGTATAGCTTTTGCCGGGCAAACTTCCCGACATAAATGTGTATATATATTGCTGCCCGATAAACGGGCTTGTCAGAATACCTGAGCTGTTTTGTTTCAATAAAGCAACTCGGACGAATTCCGTCTTTGGTCGCGTCAATTCCTTCGACTCGCGTTGGAGCGCAGTTCCTTCATTGGTGACCTACCGACATGGACACGGCAGTGAGTCTTAAACTGCCTACCTTCTGGGAGGCTCACGCGGCTGTTTGGTTCGCTCAGGCGGACTCTCAGTTCGCCCTGCGAGGCATCACCGCGGACGACACCCGCTTCCACCATGTTGTGGCGGCGCTCGGTTCCGCCACCGCGGCCCGCGCCCTGAGCCTCCTCGAGCACCCGCCCGCTGCTGACAAATACGACGCGCTGAAGACACTCCTCCTCGACGCTTTCGCCCTCTCACCGGCAGCACGCGCACGGCGCCTGCTCGCTCTGCCCGAGCTCGGCGACACGCGCCCGTCCGAGCGCATGGACTATATGCTCTCGTTGCTCGGTGAGCACTCTCCGGATTTTCTGTTCCGCGAGCTGTTCCTTCGCCAGCTGCCTCACCCGGTACGCCTCGCCCTGGCTGGCACGTTGATCACGGATTCCCGCGCCCTCGCCAGGGAAGCCGATAAGATCTCCTCGGCGGGCCAGCACATCGGCGCGGTTACCTGGAGCCCGCCGCCGTCCGAGGCGACGCCCGAGCGCCCTGCGCGGTTGGAGGCCGAACTGCCGGTGCAACTGGCGGCCGCCATGCCGCACCGCCCGCTTCCGACACGACGGCCGGGGCCTCCACCTGACCGGGCGTGGTATTACCACGCCAGGTTCGGACACAAGGCTCGGACGTGCCGGCCCCCGTGCACTTTCGGCAGGTCGGGAAACGGCCGGGCCGGCGTTCATTCCCAGCCATGAGCGCCGGCCACTCGGGCAACTTGCTGTTTATTCGGGACAAAGCGTCTGGGCGGCGTTTCCTGTGTGACACCGGTGCCCAACTGAGCGTCATACCCGCCTCCGAGCAGGACAGGCGGGACGCCGTTTGCGGCCCCTCTTTGGTCGCTGCTAATGGCTCGGCCATACGCACTTTCGGCCCACGCGTCGTCACCCTCTGCTTCGGCAGCCAGCATTTTCAATGGACTTTTGTGACCGCCTGCGTCCCCGTGGCTTTGCTGGGCGCCGACTTCCTCTGCGCGCACGGGCTGCTGGTCGACGTCAAACGTCGTCGCCTTGTCAACGCCGAGACCTTCAGCTCCCTGGCGTGCACAATGAACAGCTCCGCGCCGACCGAACTGGCGTGCGCCCTCCCGGCAGCGAACGAGTTCGCTCGCCTGCTCGCGGAATTCCCGGCCCTCACGCGGCCGACGTTTTCGGCCATCACGGTGCGGCACGGGATCGAGCACCACATACCCACTACGGGCCCGCCGGTCTACGCCAGGGCCCGCCGCCTTGACCCGGCCAAGCTCGCCGTGGCGAAGGCCGAGTTCGACGCGTTGGAGCACCTCGGCATCGTGCGGCGCTCCGATAGCGCGTGGGCCTCGCCACTGCACATCGTGCCAAAGCCGGGGGGTGGATGGCGCCCGTGTGGCGACTACCGCCGTCTCAACGACGCTACCACCCCCGACAGGTACCCGATCCCACATATTCAGGACTTTTCCGCCCGTTTGGCGGGACGGGTCATCTTTTCGAAAATTGACCTGATACGGGGCTACCACCAGGTACCTGTCCGGGCGGCCGACGTCCCGAAGACGGCCGTCATCACGCCGTTTGGCCTGTTCGAATTTTTGCGGATGCCGTTTGGCCTCAATAACGTGGCCCAGGCGTTCGAGCGCTTGATGGATGGCGTGCTGCGCGACCTGCCGTTTCTTTTCGTCTATCTGGACGATATCCTCGTCGCCAGCACGTCCCGCACCGAGCACCTCCTCCACCTCCGAACACTGGTTGGTCGCCTCAGCGAGCGCGGCTTAATTGTCAACCCGGTCAAATGCCACTTCGGCGTGACGACCGTTGACTTTTTGGGCCACCGCATCACCAAGACCGGGGCCGTGCCGCTGCCGACCAAGGTCGAGGCCATCACCACGTTCCCGCGTCCCCGTTCCATCAAGGACCTCCAAGAGTTCCTCGGCATGGTGAATTTTTATCACCGATTCGTGCCCCGCGCTGCTCAGCTCATGCGGCCCCTTTACGAGGCCCTCTGGGGCAAGCCGGCCAAGCATGACATTGTTTGGTCCGCGGCCATGGACGCGGCCTTCGCCAGCGCCAAACGGGCCCTCGCCTACGCAACGCTGCTGGCTCACCCGGTGCTCAACGCGCCCATCGCCCTCACTACGGACGCCTCTAACTATGCGGTGGGCGCCGTCCATGAGCAATGGGTGGACGGGGTTGGCAGCCACTCGCTTTTTTCAGCCGGCAACTCCGGCCGAACGAGTTAAACTACAGCACGTTCAACCGCGAGCTGCTCGGGCTATTCCTGGCCGTTCGCCATTTCCGACACCTCCTGGAGGGCCGCCCGTTCACGGCTTTCGTCGACCACAAGCCGTTGGTCTACGCAATGGCTAAGGTCACGGAGCCGTGGTCGGCCCACCAGCAGCGCCACCTCTCCGCCGTGTCGGAGTTCACCACGGACATCCGGCACGTCGCCGGCAAGGACAACGCCGTGGCCGACTGTCTTTCTCGGGCCAGCGCGAACGCGGTCCACCTCGGCGTGGACTTCGCGCTCATGGCGGCCGACCAGACCACCGACGCCTCGGTGCAGGCACTCCGTGCGGCGGACACGGGCCTCCGCCTGGCCGACATTCCCTTCGCGGGCACCGTCCTGCTCTGCGACGTCTCCCAGGGCCAGCCTCGCCCCATCATGCCCGTTTCCTGGCAGCACCGCATCTTCGCCTCCATCCACGGCCTTTCTCACCCGGGCCGGAAAGCTTCTCAGAAGCTGGTGTCGGCGCGTTTCGTCTGGCACGGCCTTCGACGAAACATCCGCGACTGGGCCAACGCCTGCACAGCCTGCCAGTGGGTCAAGGTCCACCGCCACACCCAGGCCCCGCTGGCACCTTTCGCCGTGCCTGAACGGCGTTTCGACCACGTCCACGTGGACCTGGTGGGTCCCCTGCCCTCCTCGCGGGGGTTCACCCACCTGCTCACCATGGTGGACAGGACCACCAGGTGGCCGGAGGCCGTGCCCCTCGCCTCCACCACCACCGCCGACGTGGCGCAGGCATTCATCGCCACCTGGGTCGCGCGCTTCGGCGCACCAGCGGACATCTCGTCCGACCGCGGCCCACAGTTCACGTCTGAGCTTTGGGGCGCGGTCGCCCGTTCGTTGGGGGTCACGCTGCACCGCACCACGGCCTACCACCCCCAAGCCAACGGGTTGTGCGAGCGGTTTCACCGCTCCATGAAGGCCGCACTCATGGCCGGCCTTCAGGACGACGGTTGGGCCGACCGGCTGCCGTGGGTCCTTTTGGGCCTTCGCACGGCCCCCAAGGAAGACCTCCAGGCGTCCACCGCCGAGCTCGTCTACGGCCAGCCGCTCCGCGTCCCGGGCGAATTCGTGCCTGACGCTACCAGTCCCTGGTCCACCGCTCGCCAGCGCTCGGACCTCCAGGAGGCCGCCCGACGATTTGCCCCCGTGCCGACGTCCTGCCACGGTGGCCCCCAGTCCTACGTCCCCCCGGCGCTTCGCACAGCGGAGTACGTCTTTGTGCGTCATGACGCGCACCGGGGGCCACTCCGGCCGCCGTACGACGGGCCCTTCCGGGTCCTATGACGGGGCGACAAGTCTTTCATCGTCGACTTCGGCGGCCGGCCGGACCGGATTTCTGTGGACCGCCTCAAACCGGCGCACATGGATGTCGACCGACCACCACGGTTGGCCCTTCCTCCGCGGCGAGGCCACCCCCCGTCCACAGTTCCCCCCGCTCGACCACCCACCACCACGTCGGACCCCTCCCCACGACCCTCCAGGGGTCGCTTCGGCCAGGTCATCCGGACCCCCCTTAAATTGACCCTGCCGGTGCAGGTCGATTCTGGAGGGGCGTGTGTAGCGGTTACCGCTGGATGCACACAATCGCCTTGCACCGGCCAGAACACGGCCAGACGCGCCTCTCCCGGGCATGCCCGGACTCACTGTTCCCGGGCACGCCCGAACCTCCCGGGCACGCCCGGTCTCGTCTTTCCCGGGCATGCCCGCTCTCGCCTTTCCAGGGCTCGCCCAGAGCGTCCGGGCATGCCCGCTATCGCCTTTTCAGGGCTCGCCCAGAGCGTCCGGGCATGCTCGCTATCACCTTTCCAGGGCTCGCCCAGAGCGTCCGGGCATGCCCGCTATCGCCTTTCCAGTGCTCGTCCAGAGCGCCCGGGCACACCCAGCCTCGACTTGCCAGGCCGCAGCCAAACACGCCCGGGCAGGTCCAGACTCGCCTTTCCAAGGCTCGCCCTTGACACCCGGGCATGCCCGGTATAGCTTTTGCCGGGCAAACTTCCCGACATAAATGTGTATATATATTGCTGCCCGATAAACGGGCTTGTCAGAATACCTGAGCTGTTTTGTTTCAATAAAGCAACTCGGACGAATTCCGTCTTTGGTCGCGTCAATTCTTTCGACTCGCGTTGGAGCGCAGTTCCTTCAGGTTCATTATTACCCTCGCCTGAGGAGAGGGAGGTTATTGCATTTGAGTCCGTTTGTCTGTTTGTTTTTCCGCACAGAATAAATATGATTTTCTCTGCACCGTGGGTCCGATCGACAGGAAATTTTCACCATAGGTGCAACTCCAACTGTAGAATTTTTAAATTATAATTATAACGTCATAGGTCACCTGGTTCGGCCGCCATCTTGGAAACAACGAAAAACTTTGCACCTCTATATCTCCGAAAGTGCTGAATAGAAAAAATTGAGACATGGCTCATTGTAAAGAACTCTCCATGGGCAATACAATTTGTTAATGATGTCATAGGTGCCTCCATTATGACGTCATAATTCGACAAGTACAAAACTTCATCCAATCAAGATGAAATTTCTTGAGCGCCATGTCGGCATAAAGTGGTTTTGAGAAAAATTGATGATGACGTCATCGGTCACGTGGTTGGGCCGCCATATTTGTTTTAACACAAAAGCCTTTAAAACCACTGAAAATACATCCTGGCGAGGGTTTGCAATCTCTGATTGCTCTTTTTCTTGTTAGGTTTGCTAAGTGCAGTTTGGCAAGAGGGCTTCCACAGAAATAAGTAATTTGTGCAGTGTGCCAGCGATAACTTTCCTCCTCTTCATGAAGAAGATTGTGGGAAGTTTTAACATCCACCCACGATGAAAACTTGCACAAGGGGTCATCCGGGAGAAATTAAAGGAGACTTGCAATTGTCTCATGAACAATAGTTCTGGCAAGTTTTATCTCCAGTTACACATCTTTTCATCGAGCTCTTTGTTTCAAATCCGTACTGGCTCTTCTCCAGCAGTCTAGCTGTGTGCAGTGTAATCAAAAACGACTCCCATGTACACAATGTATGGCCCAGCTCTCATTTAAAAATAATAAATAAAAAAGATTTTTTTCATTTATTTTTCATTTCTTACCCTCGCCAGAGGAAAGGGTATCGCATTTGAGTCCGTTTGTTTGTTTGTTTGTCTGTCTGGTTTTTTTTTGCATTTTGTAACCTTACGATTTGTTATTTACGCTGTTTCGGTCAAATTTGTCACACTTGATATCTGCTCTCAGTTTATTAGCCCGTCCCCCACAGTGGGAGACAGGGTTTTGCAATCGTGTGTGTGTGTGTGTGTGTGTGTGTGTGTGTGTGTGTGTGTGTGTGTGTGTGTGTGTGTGTGTGTGTGTGTGTGTCCGTTCAGGCCGTAACGTTGTTACCATTTGAGCTTTTGCCATCAAATTTTCTGCAAAGCTTTATGATGTGAATATGGACAAAACAAATTAATAATTTCATCAAAAGGTCAAAAGGTCGCAGGTCAGCATCACATGAAATTGCCAATTCTCATCCAATTAACTTGAAATTTTAAGAATTTGTATATTGGGTCACTGAATTGGTTCACGACTGAAAGGCTAGAAGCCAATTGTTTTTTTTAGATCAATAGGTCAAAGGTCAAGGTTGCATAAAATCATCAATTTTCATCCGATTGACTTGAAATCTGAGCAGGGTTTGCATGTTGGGTCAATGAAGCCTATTGATTTTGAGGTCAAAAGGTCAAGGTCGCCTAACATCGTCCATTTAAAAAAAAAAAAAAAATCGCTATTTTCGTCATGTTTAGCGTGCAGAAGAAGTCTGAATACAAAGCGGATGCGGCCGGGCTTTACATTTTCAGATTCTTTCTAATTTAAATTGGTTTCTCTTGGAATATCATTCCATGCATGCTATTCTCATTGTGATTGTGATGTACCAGGTTCTGTTGTTACAGAGCGTCGGTATTGCCGAAGCAATTTCATGGCAAGGGTTATACTGGGTGGTTTGCCATTGCCTTCCCAGTAATACATACTGTATACTGTATTTATAACTGTGTAAGCAATTAACTTAATGGTTTAAAATTTAAATGATGAACACTTTTATAAGGCATATAGTTTTGATGAAAGCTCAAAACGGAAATCTCATTTCATCGATTGGCATTGTCTGGGTACTGGGTAACCATGGTACTGGCACAGAAGGAATGGAGAAGGACAGGGAGTTATTTTTTATTTGTTAACGAGGTTTTCAGTGCTTGCAGATCTTCGGGTAAGTACAAAATTCAAAAGATTGGTGCATCTATGGTTGCAGAGAGAGAGAGAGAGAGAGAGAGAGAGAGACAGACAGACAGAGACTAGACAGACACAGAGAGAGACCGCAACCCACACACACACACACACACACACACACACACACACACACACACACAGAGAGAGAGAGAGAGAGAGAGAGAGAGAGAGAGAAAGAGAAAGAGAAAGAGAAAGAGAAAGAGAAAGAGAAAGAGAAAGAGAGAAAGAAAGAAAGAGAGAAAAAGCAGTTTGTTTTCTCCTCTCACATCTTGTCGGGCTTTTCCGTCTGCATTCACAATCCAATTCATCTCCTGCCTCCTCATTCTGTCTTCTTAGACATCAACGCCATGCGCTCTCTTTGTGACCTCGCCTTACATCGACGGCATGCTTCGAGCAATGGCAGAGCTCCAGGGCTCAACCAGAGTGCTCACTGAATCAAAGGTCCAATTTCAACCAAGTGCACAGCTTTTCCACTCTTCAATGGATTTAACACCCGAGGGAGCCATATTACCAGGAGCCTCACGTGCACCGCGAGTTGCTCTCCATTCCTAACAGGATAAACCTCCGCCGTGATTAATATTCATGATGCTCTCATCAATGATAATTCCTGAGTGACCAATTATAAAACTTGCCATCAGACCTCCCCTCAGAGTAAGGTATTCACCAAATACATACCTGCCTGCAGAGGTTTGGCTCCCAACTGACCGACCTGTTTTGTTTTAATCCACCTATTTGTGCTTTGCAAGTTAGATATGATGAAATTATAAACTGCTCTAACACCAATGAACATCATTCTTGAATTGATCAAGACACAGCATGAAGAGTTTCTAAGTTTGCTGACTGCATGTGTCTGAAGCTTTCACAGCGAACTAGTGGAAACAACTTTACATTGATTAAACTGCTGTATAAATACCTTTTTTTTAAATGAGAACAGCAATCGGTAGAGAACATACCTTCACCAGGCTGAACAGTTTACCTTTTGTATCCCACTGATTGGCCGGATCTGGATCCGGACTTCAACCAAAACCAAAATCTAATCACTTATTCTTGTCACCGAACCAACTTATCCACCTAGTTTTGTCATAGGTTATCCACAACTTTTTAAAATATCATGTTTTATATAGTTTTTTGGTTCTATCACCCAATGGAGAAG